>NC_034419.1:15125212-15374739 GCF_002078875.1 Numida meleagris | reverse complement strand
GAGGGGTGCTGCGGGTGCTGCGGGCCCTGGGGCCGCGGTTGCGTGGGAAAATGTTTGCTTGGGAAGTTCAGAGACAGAGGTAGAGCGGGCAAGGAGCTCGCAGCGTCGGGTGCGTTGGATCTGAAGATAAACAGAGATAGAAGTTTGAAGCGGCAAACTTGTATGGTCTTTTTGGAAATGGCTTATGGGTTTCTGTCAGTGGCATTTTCCCCTGCCGCATTTTTCATCGAGCAGAGACTTATGATTAGAATAGCAAGTCGTAGTGCTATAGCAAGGAAAGCTTTATCGAAGCAGATGAAAGTTCACTGACAGAGCAGTGCTGGGCTTTCCCACAAACGCGTGCACGGGGCTGGGTCTCCGTTCCAGCCCGCGGTGAGAATGCTTCAGGTGGAGCATGGCACAAAGTGCAACTTGATCAAACACAAAGTTCTTCTGTAGCTGGGGCACGGTGCATTAGTTTCCAGCCATATCCTGCTGGAACATCGCACCGGGGCTGGTGGCACCGATGGGATGGGATGGAGGGGTCACTGCTGCTTGGCTGCCTATAGGGACACCTGTGTGGACACCATGTGCCCTCACACCCTGTGTTTCTGGCTCCTGGGAGTCCCTGAGCCCTGCTGTATAGGTGTCTTGTTCTCCTAGCTGGCATTCAGCAGGAAGTCAGTGGTTTCCTTGCAGCATGTCTGTGCTGCGGGGTGGCTCCTTCTGCTCACTGCGGTTTCGCTGTGCACGTCATAGCCCTGCTCCAAAGCGTCTCGCTGAGCCTCATGCCCTGTATCTTCAGGAAACAGGGGTCTTGGGCTTCCCCCAGCTGCTGCCATCCTATGGGGAGAGATTCTCAGTGTTGATGTGATTGCTTTATAGTTCTTTTGCATTTAATCAGAAAGAAAAGGACTTTGACCACCTTCCTGAGGTCCCTACAAACATCGAGTGGGGACATGTGCAAGCAGGCAAAATCCAAAAGTTGCAATGCATTGTTTGTAAAAGTGTGCATTTATTTGAAGGGCATCTCTAAGCATCTGTGTTTGTGTGCTTGTTTTAACTGATGAGTGTTATTGCTGAGTGCGTGTAGTAGCTGAAGATGCACAGAATTTGTAGTTTGCTGGAGTTGTGTAATCTGGGGGCTTCTTAGAGTGACAGTGCTCTGCTGCTCTCTCCCAACTCTCCTATAGCTATTCCAATGGAAACAGCTGGAAAACCTCTATTTCCGTGAGAAGAAGTTTGCTGTGGAGGTGCACGATCCCCGCAGGTGAGGCTGGAGGGGCACTCGGAGCCATGGGAGGAATCTCTCCCAGCGCGGGCATTCCTTGTCCATGCGAATCGATGGGTGGGAAGGGCTCTTGTGCTGATGTCAGTGCAGAAATGTGTTTAATGTTGGCTTTGTGCTATGGAGCTGACTCCTGGGAGTTAGGATGGAGGAAAGGCAGCAGCGGGTGGTGGGAGGAGTAGGAAGTCTAAGTTCTCGGATCTCTAGCATGAAGACTTGACTGGTTGGGAAAGAGGCTTTGAGGACTTGAAACCTAACAGGGCTGTCCTCAAATTGCATTTCTTTTCACCTCTTCAGGATTTCAGTGTCAAGAAGGACCTTTGGCCAGAGCGGACTGGTAGTGCAAACCTGGTATGCAAACACTTCCCTGATCAAATCCATCTGGGTAATGGCAATCAGTCAACACCAGTTCTACTTGGACAGAAAACAAAGCAAAGTAAGTTACACGGCATTTTCCTCTAGGCATAAGCTTCAACACCTCTCCTGCGTGTCCTTCAGTGTATGTTGTTCTATGGATAAACTGCTCTCCAGAGAAAAAATACAAATAGTTTTCATCCGCTTTTTGAGCAGACTATCATCTACGGTATTGTTATTCGATCCGTTTGAGCCTGCCTCCAATTAAGAGCTATGGAAGTGTAATCACAGCAGAGGGAATTCCCACGTCTCAGTGTTTAATCTGCCTTTTTTTCTTTTGTCTCTTCTCACGTTCAGTTTGAACTGGGTGCAAATAGAGGAGGGATTTGGAGGTAGTTCAGGCTTTGGGGCTGGGTTTGAGGAGTGCTGGGGCAGCTGAGTGCGGTCAGGGTGCAAGGGTGTTGCCTTAGCCCTCGGTTTTGTGGGGGATGAGGTGTGAAACAGCATCTTCCGTGACCTTGCGTTCTGAAATTAAAGTAACTTGATTTTATGTTTTAACTCCTTCAGGCAAAAATTCCTTCAGCCAGAAGTTTGGATGATATCGCCATGGATTTGACAGAGATGGGAACACCAAAGGTTTCAAAGCTCGTGACTCTGGAGGCAAAAAATCAGCTTATTATGGCCAGCAATGGCAGCTTAATCTCATCAGGTAACACTGTGTAAATGTAAGACCATGAATACAGCAGCACCTGTGTGTGTAGGAAGGGACAATGAGTCCAGCTGACCATAAATACAGTGAAAATGTGACAGCATGCATTAGTTTACATATAAGATGGTAACATCTATTGTTATCGTATGCTGCTTCCTCTCCTGCTATAACTAACAAAGAAATAAAAATATGCTGAAGGCAGATAAGCACCCATGTAATCTTGGTCCATAGGTAACTTGCCATCAGTTTACCAATTAGTCTGTCCTTGGATGACTTCACGTCTCATCAGAGTTTAAGGTCTAGGGCAGTTTTATCCAGGCAGGCTTCAAGCACCTACCCTAGGAGTTGAATGGACTTGAGATTCCTCAAAAATAAGCAGAAAAGAGAAATTTTCTCAAATAAAACTTGGCTCTGAAGTGGACTCTGGATCTCTCCACCACCTATGGAGGAGGCCTGGGTAGATGGAAGCCTGCCTTGTCCCACCAGAGTGCCTGGAGCTGAAACCTCAGCGAGGAGCATCAGTGCCTGTATCAAAGCTGCATCAAGTATATCATAGATATCCTCGATGCTAATTGTAACATTCTGGATAGTGGGTTTTCAGGTTGTATACCTGAGACTTACTTGCAATTGTTGGGGGTTTGAAGGAGTGTGGATTTCCGAAGAGCCTGCCTCCTGGATGGCACAAGGGCTGCATGTTTTGTCTGGAAGGTGATGCAGTATTACTAGGTTGGCCAGCTTTGGTGAGATCTCAGTTCACCTGCCCGGTCTTTTGTTGTGGGATGGATTGAAATGGCTTTTACCTGCAAATTCTCTATTGAGGAGAATGTATTTTTCAGGCTCTCAGGATTCAGAGGTGAGTGAAGAACAAAAGAAGGAGAAAATTATGGAGCTAAAGAAGAAAGAGAAACTCCTTCAGGAAAAGCTGCTCCAGAAAGTTGAGGAGCTGAAGAAAATCTGTCTGCGTGAGGCGGTGAGAGCAGCACCTGGGGATTGAGGTGGGTGAGAGCCCTTCTTGCCTGCTGGACCTTCACGTAGAGCCCTCTCTGTTCCTCAGGAGCTGACAGGCAAGATGCCAAAGGAGTATCCTCTGAGTGCTGGAGAGGAGCCTCCCCAGGTCAGAAGACGTGTCGGCACGGCCTTCAAGCTGGATGACAACCTGCTCCCTACTGAGGAGGTGAGTGCTGTGGCTTGTTTGCACAGCAGAGGTGGGGTGGCCAGACCGGTGGCCAAAGCTACTTCTAAATAATCCAGCTATTCCCTGGTTGTTTAAGATGAGACAGTTGCATGCCTGTGCTGGGGGATTTAGACAGGTGCTGCCATTATTTCAGCCTTAAAATCCTCTAACCTGAACCCTGATTTGGCCATGTTACTTATATCTCAAGGTAAATGTTGCTGCTAGTTAGAAAAGAGCAGATTGATAATGCCATTTGGCAACCTGTGACTGTGAATTTTTCCTCCTCACGAGCACTGATTTGTTTCGTGCTGAGTTTGTGTTTGAACCCAGAGCGTGACGGAGGTGTGTTGTCCCCTTTGCAAAATCATCTGTCTGTGAGCATAGCTGGGTGACAGATGACAGCAGGAGGAGATTTATCTGTGGCTTAATGCAAGTTCCACCTAAGTAGGTGCTCTCTGTGTTGCTCAAGAAGCTAATACGAATTTTGCTGGCAGAGCCTGACTCAGGAGATGTGCTAATGCAGGTGTATGTTGTTTCTGGACATGAATCTTTCCCCCTCGTTCCTTGAGAGATTTGCTAACTGGCTGTATCATCCAAGTAGCAGTAGATGGTGAGCACTTTGCATCCATCTTTCACCCCAAACTCTCTGCCCTCGCTTCTATAGTACTGGTGTAACCCCTGTCTGCAGCCAACTGCTTATATGCAACTGAAACCAAGTCCTGCTGTCCAGATTTCATAATGTGCTACTTAGCACTTGTCCACTTCTTTCCTATGAGCCTCTCAGTGTTGTTTACAAACAACTCATTAAATCTCCAAGCTCCCTGTTGTATAGGTATGGCGATGGGAATTTTTATTTTTCCTAATGTAGAGAATTCAAAGAGGCCTTTTCAGGCTTTGCCTTGGAGCAGGAGGTTCACAGCCTGCAAGCTGGCCATGCAACAGGTGGGGCTGACCTTGAACTCAGGTATGCAGCTTCAGCCACCCAGCCTTGAGAACCTCGCATCTTTCTCAAGAGATCTTGTGATCTTAGTCACAGACAGAAGATCTGAAGTTTTCCTGTGCTGAGATTCTCGTGTATAAACTTTGGTGTTTCTGTGGTTTGTGCTCAAGATCTCGCTTCGTTACCGCAAAACCAGATTTTCCTTTGTGTAATCTCATCTGAATAATTCATCTCTTGAATCTGCAGGATCCCGCTTTGCAGGAATTGGAGAGCAATTTTATCATACAGCAAAAGCTGGTGGAAGCTGCAAAGAAACTTGCCGGCGAGCCAGACCTCTGCAAAAACGTGAAGAAGAAAAGAAAACAGGAGTATGCCGATGCTGTAAAGAAGCTTCAAGAGATAGAAAACTCCATAAATGAATACAGGATCAAGTGTGGCAAAAAGCCAACCCAGAAATCGACTCTTACTCTGCCAGGTAAACAAGAGAATTCCCCATGTTCTGGGGAAAATAGGAAAAAAGAAGTCGTTCGGTTCACTTGCACGTTTTGTTTACATCTCTCTATGTGATTTTCATCTTCTCCGAGGCTGTTAAGTAAGGAGAGATGCAATTGCTGCATCTGCTACAATAGGCACACGGCTCGTAGGCTGAGGGCAGATGAGCTGCCCTTCTGGGCACAAGTGCAGACACGTAGCAGCACCAGGCAGAGGCCGGCAGTACTATAGATAGAAGGCTGGCGGGAGCGTCGCAGCCGAAACTGGTGTGGTGTCCCAGTTTGTAGCGTGTTGGATGCAAGTGTATTGCTGAGCTGCCGCACGCGAGGTCTCTCTCCCTTTGTTTCTGCAATGCTGCAGTTCTGGCAAAACCAGACTGTGTGAGTTTTCCTGCCCTCGCTGTGCCTCGCTCTCATTGAGAGCTCGGTGTGGGTTCCTGGCCGGCTCGCAATGCAGCAGTGCTGGGCTGTCCATCATCACGAGGTGCTTATCCTGAAAGGCTGATGATTGCTCTTCAATGCGGCCCATCTCATTGCTGATTGACAGAGATGAGGAAAACATCTGTTTTTCCAGCTATTGCTCACTGATCTGGATGCTAATTGTGGGAGGTCCTGCATTACCTGCGTTACCATGCTCGTGATGTGCAGTGACAGCAGAGGAAGCTGCTGAAGGCCGGCGGGAGCACAGACAGCATCCATGCATAGCTGCTGCTGTTTGTTGCATGGAGCTTTTTCTACCATTGTGCAAACAAGGAACTTTGGAGTTGGGCATGCAACCCTTGGTCCTTAAGCAAGCACCATTTAGCCCATTGTCTTGCAATATCTGATGCATGGCATCCTTGTTTGCTGTCTGAGAAGGGGAGCGCGGACAGAAGGGGCTGTGGGTTCCTCTGAGGGTCTGCAGGTAGAAGCAGCAGGCATTGAGCCAGCAGTAGGTTAGCTGGATTCCCTTCCAGCTCCCGGCTCCTGCAGCACAGTGCATTTACACTACCTGAAGCAGCTCTCTCCTGCTTCAGCTTCGATACCTGATTTTATGTGCAGCATTTTCTCTATCGCTGACGATACTCTGGGCTCAAGGTGCAGGGTTGCACAAAGCTGGGCAGTGATGTCACTTGCAGCTGTGAAGTTTGGGACTGGCTTGGAAATGACGTGCTGAATCGTAACGTTGATTTATAGAATCACACCACAGCTGTTTCCATCCCAGGCCCCCAGGGATGGGAGGCAAAGGACACACGGAGCTGTCTGCTGCTCTCCACATTCTCCTCTCCCTTTCCTTTGCTTCCTCTGTACCCTCAGAGAGTTTCTTCCCCTTTTCCAGGGAATTGCATGGGTTTGGGATTTGAATTCGGAGCTCCTGCATCTGATTGAAATCAGTGAAAATTTCCTGGGTTTCAATTAATTGAATTGAAGCAGAATTTGTACCCTGATGAAACATTCACAAATTAATGTCATGCCAGATTTCAAAAGGTATTTAGGACCTACCTGGTGGGATTTCAGGTGTACCTGAGGAGATTAGATGCTGGCAGCCAAGATCTACATGTCTGTGTAGGCTTCTGCCTCCTATAGAAGCACCAGAACACCCTGTGAGATCTCTTACAAGTTGAATGGAAAACACCTTTCTGAATCTTGGCCTGATTCCCACTGCAGCTGAAAAAATCTGCTTTGATAACGATGTAGGCAGCTTGCAGAACCGCAATGGAAACAAATAGGTCCTGATAGGAAAGCGTAGCAGGGCTGTCTTCGGGCTACTGAAGCCTGAAATGGTTTGGTTGCAGCACTACAGGCATCGACTGGTTCTGGAGCTTTAGAAAACAAACTCTGTGATATTCTGAAATTAATGCCGAGTGTGGTTAAAGTGCTTGTTTTCATTCGCAGATGATATAATCCCATCTGAGAGCAGCTCTCTCTCTGATACAACAACCTACGATGACGGTACGTTGATTATCCATTTCTTCCTTCTGCCTGTTTGGAGATACTCATTGACTTAACACCCTTTAGCCTGCTGTTTTATTGTCTTCCAATGACGAATTGCAGCAGAGGAAAAAAGAGCTTAGTCAGGAGTCAGTGTTCATAATGAGTTACTTATTGAAAGGTTCTGCTCTGTGGGCTGATTTGAGTCATCTTCAGGGAAGGCAGCTGGTTGTACTGTGACCAGCCACTGTGAATTTCCAGCAGGTGCTTTGTCCCTGGGACCTAACTGGAGGCGGACGAGTGGCTGGAGGAGGTGGGAGCTGGGAGGAATTGCCCAGCCCTTCTGTCCTCACAGCCACTAAAACTCACTAAAAGTGGAAGAGTCAGAGATAGTAAAGCTCTGTTTACGTTTCAGTGTTACCTGGTGAGCTGCATCTTGCATGGGTTTGGTGTTTGCTCAGCTTACTCATTTCACGCACACACCCACAGACACACATTCACACCCTGTTCCACAAGGTGGAAAGGACTTGGCTTGCCTCTCCCTTCGCTGGGTAATCATCATCTGGGGACAAACATTATCTAAATTATTACTCACTTTTCAGTTCGGGCCTGATTCTGATCTCGCTTGTCCCAGTTTTAGGCTTGTACAACACATCTGGCACTATAAAAAAAAAAAAGGAGTTGCACCTGATTCCTGCTTGTAGAAGTAGAGCTGTGGTTTTGGTTTGGGAACATGTTCTCTGTGATACTTGTCCTGCATTTACCTGTGTTAGTTGTAGTTTCCTTTTGGTTCTAATGAGATTTTACCGAATTGTGCCTCAAGCAAGATGAGAACAAGGATGAAACCAATGTCTTCCCAACTGCCTTCAGCCAAATTTGTCTGTCAGTGCCCTTGCTCATTCAGTCGCTTTTGCAGTCAGTCCCTTTCAGGTTGTAGTTAAACTAATTCTTAGAATGTCATTTTCAAGTGAAGTGCTGAATGGTGAGGGACAGGAACTGGCTTTGGTGCAGCTGAGCGTTCCAGTTCCGCTCTGGGAGGGACAGAGCTGCAGAACAGGTGCTTGCCCAACGTGGTGGTCATGCACAGTGCTGAGCAGGAGCCTCAGCAGCAGTCAGGGCTGTGAGAGCTGCACGAGCCTCCACAGTGTCCTGCCAGGACAGCGTGGTGCAGGCAGCTGTGAGGCAGCCTCCTGGAGTCACAGCTTCTGCCCTCGTCTCCACGGCACAAAGTTTCTGCTCAGTGGCTGCAGATTTGCAGGTAGAGCGAAAATAGCATGGATTTTGCTGAAATAAATACCTCTTCCTTTCCAGCAGGCAGTGAATCCCTCAGCGTGCCAGCACAACGAACCAGCTCCGCACAGCTTTCTCCAAGGCTGCTTCCACCAAAGTCTCTTGGGCTGGAGAGAGTTCATCTCAGAAAGTCATCCATGAACGAGCAGCTCTTGGAATCAAGACACTCCAGGTACTGCACATCTTGGCTCTGCTGGGCTCTCTGCATTGTTTGGCACAAGAGCTCGATCCTGTCTGTGTCAAAAATTTATTATGGACTCTCCAGAGTTGCTGCTGCTTCCACACTTCTCTTGTGGTTTAAAAGTTTGGCAATAAGAGTTAAGTTTCCTGCTTAGTAATACACATGTGTGCAGGTAGTCATCGGGGGCTGTGAAACTGCAGGGTAGTGCTGTCTTTGTGAGTCAGGTGAGAAAGGCAGTGGGAAGGGTTGTGCTTAAGGAATTGCTCGTACCCACCATTACTTTCACTCTTTATCTCTATTTTTGTGGTTTGTTTTCAGTGTTAAACAACTTGTCTTTTTCCTGATGACTGTGTAATTGCTTCAGATAACACCAAACTGTACCCATCCCTCCTGATCCTATCGGTATTTCAGCAGGTACATTGTTACAACACACACAATTCACTTGAGACTTGAGAGGCAGTTTGTCTAAAAATAGGAGAATTACTGGGATGTAAGCCACGTGCCAGCACCAGTGCCAGCTGCAGCGAGTGGTTCAGGTTCCCATATGGATTTATAGGATTTGGGCACTTTTGTGCTCAGGGAACAGCTCCATGGAGCACATGGGAGCAGTAGCTCAGTGGTGGGATCGTGCTGTATGAGTCTGGTCTGGTGTTGGTTGTTCTCAGTATAAGGATTCCCACTGATCTCAGTGTTTCTTGGACTGTGTCTTTTATAAAGCGTTCAGATTATATTTTTTCCCTTCCCTTTAAGACTCTCGGTCTGCGTGGCTTGCATCGTGTTTAACCAAACTGGAACTCTCTCTCCTTTGCTGCAGGGACCCTCTTTCCACTCACAGCAGTCCTTACCGCACCCTGGAACGACCGGCCCCGTCCCATGGAGGAAGGAGCATGCCTACAACGCCTGTGCTCACGCGCAATGCCTACAGTAGCAGCCACTTACAGTAAGGGGCTTGATCTTGAGTTCTGAACCGTGCTAAAAAGTCTTTTGTGGTGCAGCTCTCCCTACTGCAAGGCCAGGCTCTCAAAACGTCTCGTCTGGATATTTGGGGCACCGGGTTGCTGTCAGCCACCATCTGCTGGCTCAGTGCTGCACCGGCTTTGTGATATGCACGTGAGAGCGTTTACATGAGCAAAACCGCTGGGCAGCAGCAGAAGTAGCAGCGTGCACTGCTGCACGAGTGGGTGTCTGCTTACAAAATAAGGGTGAGATGGAAGCTGTGTGCATGCTTACAGACATCTTCTGTGGATTCATGTCCTCTGAGCCTCCCAAGAAGTATAAGACCCAGTAGAGGAGAGAGATCCAAATTACTGCCCTTACTGTGGGAAGGAGAGATGCTATAAATGTTGAAAGAGGTGGTAAAGACCTCATGGTTTCTTTAGCTGAGGTAACACAACTGTGGGACACAGGGCTGAGGGAAACCCACCTTCCTATGCTCCCATCCTCGCTCAGCTGCTTGGCTAGATGTTACATACTTCGACTGTGAGCTCGCTCCTGTAAGTCACTGCAGAATGAGAGGCTGTGAGCTTTGCTGCATCTATCACTCACAGGTTACCTTGCTCACCGTAATTTTTATCTGAAAAATCTCCTGCTGCTGCAGCAAGTGTACAATTCAACCAAGTTGAGTTCTGTGTAAAAAGGAAATACTGGTTTGGTTTTGTGCTGTGGCCGGGGAGGAAGCACGCCTGGTTTGTCCGCGTGTGCTCTCTCCAGCTCTCTGCCTGCATGTGACTGCATTTAACCAACCTACATCTGTATTGTTGCAGGCCAGATGTTTCCCCGCACCACTGCAGGCAGCGCAGTGGCAGCCTGGAGTCCCAGACCCACCTGCTGTCTGAGGTTCCCGCTGAGAAGACGGCCTTCTCCCTCACAAAGTCCCAGAGGAGCAGCAGCACCGAGATCCTAGATGATGGGTCATCCTACACCAGCCAGTCGAGCACCGAGTATTACTGCGTGACACCTACGCCCAAACCGTATTATACGACTCAGACGCTTGACAACAGGACCAGGGGTCGAAGACGGTCAAAGAAACAGCACATTTCTGCTGCGGGTTCGGGAAGTATGCCAAATCTTGCCCAGAAGGATGTCCGGAATGGCGTCTACCACAAAAGCCAGGAGCAGCCTTCCTCCAGTTACTACATTTCTGGATATTCCCCGTACACCGAATCTGATGTTTATTACAATGGAGGATATGTTTATGAGAGCGATACAGAGGGACAGTACAGTGTCAATCCTTCGTATCGCTCCTCGGCGCATTACGGATACGACCGTTACAGGGAATTCAGGTCCTACAATGAGGACGAAGTGGACAGAGTACCGCACAACCCATACGCAACCCTACGGCTTCCTAGGAAGCAAGTTGCTAAAACGGAGCATATAACCAAAAACATTCACAAGGCCTTAGTAGCAGAGCATCTCCGTGGTTGGTACCAGCGTGCCTCCAGTCAGAAGGAGCAGGGTCATTGCCTGCAGGCAGGCTTTGAGTCTGACAGAGGGTCTCAAAGGAGTTTGGGCTTTGCTGGTCTGCAGGTGCCGTGCTCTCCCAGCAGTCGGGTGTCGTCTTTCTCTTCGGGTAATGTCTCGTTGGTTCTATGCTATGTGTTCTTTACATCCCTTCTGTTCATCAAACTCTGCCCCTGTAATGAAGTCAGGAGGATATAAGCAAGGCTGAAAGGTAGATAAGGAGCTCAATGGGATTTTTGTTCCCGTTGTTCTGTGCTTGGGAAGAGAATTGCTCGTTGCCTTCTCTGGGTAAAACTTTTACTGTTTGTAAGCACAGTAACTCAAAGAAGCACAGAGAGCCGTATGTTTCAAGCAGGAATGCCTACCAAGTAGAAGCAATACGCTCACCTGTATGCCATACACATCCAATTGCTGTGACACTGTCCAAAATACAGTGCAGTTGGCACCACTGAACAGTCTTTAATAAAGAAAGATTCCCTCACCTGAGATATCACCCACACACTGCTTTGCTCCCCATGGTGCTTGTAGATAGTATTTTGTTTGCATTCTCTTTGTGTCGCACAAAAACCCATAGAGATCGCTAACGAGAACTGTGTCATTTGTCTTATCTCCTTTGGCTGCAGAAAGATCTAATTGGCTGTAATTTTTTTTGTTTTTAATTCCAGCATCTTCTGGGAACACTGCTGGGAACTGGCGGAACCCACTTGCACTGGGACTTTCAGATTATGATACGTTATCTCATTCCTCTTTTGCCAGCTCTTATGGAAACGCTTATGGCAACCTTCCTTTGCAGAGCAGGTGAGTAAAAGGTGGAGATGTTCTGCCCCTCCTGCATTTTATAAGCTACTAAAACATCTGAAGCAAGCAGCTTGGTTTCAGAGGGCCAGGATGAGGAGCACTTACAGAGTTGCCTTTATGAGAGTGCCTTCATCATATTGGTGTAGATCAGCCTAACTTTACCAGCAGCCTTAAGGGAAGGGGGATCAGACGTGGGGACGAATGAGCTCCCCCAGCTGCTGCAGCCAGAGCCTTGCACTCCCAGCAGGGCACAGCACCCTGCGCACCTCCCTTCAGCCACACACCCACGTGCTGCTGCTCCAAGGCAACGCTGCCATCGCTCAGCCCCTCAATAAACCAAGCACATCTTGCTTGGCAGAGCTCAGCCGCTGACCTCGGCACGACTCGCTGCTGCTTGCATCCTCCCTGGGTGCGGGGGCTTTCCCGAGGACTGCCAGGAGCCCAGGATCCCGCTGGGGCGTTGCAGAAATGCATGCGGCACTCTTGCTGCTCCTGCTTTGTGGTTTCGCTCTGCCCCGGCTCTCACACGCCAGCTGTCACCGGGGAGATCGGCAGCCGCCTGTCCCAGAAGTGGCTGTGCCTGCACAGGTGCCACCACGTCTCAGTGCCCCCGTGCTAAGCGCAGCCAGCTGTAGTAAGTAGTGCGCATGTGTGTGCCCGGCGCCGGGGTTGTGGTTTGTGCTTGTGCCGGGCTGCCTCGCAGGGAAAGGACTGCCTTGTTGGTCTGCTCGCTTAGGAAGAAGCTAAAGTGTAGGAGAAGATGCAAAGGCTTCTGCTAGATCCCTGTTGCTAAGCTAAACGCCTTGCTGTTTTTATTGCAGTGATTTAAAAGATCTGTAATAGTAGCGTTTAAGAGTGTTGTTTCTACTAATTACTTAACTTCCTGTAATCGAGCTTTGAAATCTGTGTATTTTGGCAGCTTTTTCTGAGTGTATTTTTTTTGCTATTAATTTTCCGCATCCTGAATCATTTGGCCGATCATTAATCCGTGGGGTTTTCTTTGTTTCTATTTCAATGTGACTATGGCAAACGAGCAATCAGTATGCTCCGTACTCCTGACAACTCTGAGCAGCAGCGATCCTGTTGCACGCAGCTGGCACGAAGCCTGGGGTTTGCGTTCGGATCCAAACATTGCCAGGGTGCACTCGCAGCATCCACAGCTCCTTCCAGCCTACGGGGCCGTGTGCTCGTGCCCATTGCACCGAGGTGGCGGGCACTTGGGGCTCTGGGGAGGACGGGAGCTCCTGCTTATCCCTGGTGCCCTATCTCTTACAGAGCATACCCGGAGCCGAGCCAGCTGGGCGATGATGAAGAGAACCAGCTGGAGGAAGACTTGCACAGCAGCGAGCAGAGGTTGTTCTGGCACGAGGATTCCAAGCCTGGGACGCTCGTGTAGACCGCCCGCAGCCCCGCATTCGTACCCTTGTGTGCCTTGCACAAAATGCTGTTACTCCGAAGGAGATCTCGGGTGCACCTTCCAGACCGACGTCGCCGGGAACAATGAAATTCAGCATTAAGAGGGATTGTAGCAAAGTGACAAAGTCTTACCGAGAATGGCGTTTCTTTCTGAGTCCGGATCGCCTCCACGAGCAAGGGCAAGCCACAACTGAATCTATGACAAGATGCAGCACTTGGTTGAAGTATTTATGTTCAGCGAGCACTTTTGTTGAAAGGTTGGAAGGTGTTGATAGCAAACCTCAGAAAAAATAAATGTGAAAAGGAAACTTACGGAAAAACCCAGGAATTCTAGGAGCACAATTCTGATGTCTGAAAGAGGAACAAATGGGAATTTCTTCCGCCGTGGCTTGTGAGGACCTGGAAGGACTTTCATAAGCTGATGAAGGATTGATTCTGTGTGTGTGAATGAGGCAAAGGGTGACTTGGTCAGTATTGGAACATTACTTGAAGGAAGGCTGGATTTTTTTGTTGTTGTTGTTACGGAGGTTTGAATGAATTCATCTGTTTTCGGGGTGTTGTTAAGAGTGATCGGCAGCACCGCAGAGGAGTTCTGGGGAGAAAAGGATTAGCTGTCACAATACATCACGTAAAACTGTGGGCTTGGGAAGCAGGAGGAGTCTGCTCCTCCCCGTGATGAAGTGTCACAAACACCCTCACCGTTCGACCTCTCCGTGGTACAACCTCCCTGTCCGGGGGGGCAGGCGGGCCCCATCCTTCCTGGGTGGCAGCTCCACGTTGCCGTGCCGTGGCAAATGGAGGATGGAAACGGGGAGCTCTGCTTGGCACAGGAGCAACGTGACTAACGGCCAGTATTGTAGGCTGGGTGCACACACAGCCAGCCCGGCGGGTGCCTTAGAATGAGGGGCATTAACATTGCACCGCGCTGCCCGGCGTGCTGCGGAGTCACCAAGTGACAAACAGCGTTGGAACAAAACCGTGTGTCTAGAGGAAAACAGTGCGACTGCAGTCTTGGTCTGAGAGGGATAAACCTACCTCATATCATCCAGCTGTAGGAACAAGTTAGCGTGGGTTCTCTTGCGTGATTGACGACGACTCGTTTGCATACTGTAAAATCCCTCTCGCGTCTCAGCTGTACGTGCTTCAGGATCCCAAACGATGGTGCTCTTCTTTCTTTTATACAAAGGATTAGTAACTCCCTGTTCATATTGTGAATAGAAAGGTTTCTGATACGCTTTTTTGACGTTTTTTTACCGATATCTCAGAGCATGTAATATATACAGAAGGACACACTTGTTAAGCTGGTACTTAGTCGTTTGTATTAGGGTCGCGATTGGGGAATTAAACGAACAACAAAACTAAAAGCCAACAAAAAAATAACTTATTTCCTCGGTTTTACATATTTGTATAGCCTTCTAGAAACGCAAAAGCTCTTTTTTGCTTATTCTTTTACTACTTACGGATTTCTAGACCTATTATTTTGTATAGGTCAATAAACTGCAAAGCGTGCTACCAAAACCTCTTCGGCATTTCTCCTGTTTCTCCTCGAGGTATCTCTGCTTGAGTGCTTGGGGAGAGCGCGGCGCGTGGTATTTCCAGGTTTGGGAGTGTGAGAGTGGGTCAGCCTGGTCTGATTCCATCTGGGCTGTGCTGTCACTGAGGGTCGGTGGCGGTGGCTTCCCTGCAGGTCCCCCAGCTTGGGGCAGGAGCTGTGTTAGTGCCAGGGAAGGCTTGCCCTGGAAAAACCATCTCTGCAAGTCTGAATTTCTGGCGGTTATTTGTTGTTTCCTGCTTTTTTATGATAAGCATAAGCTTAACCAGCGCTATTTCATCCCTATTTTCAGGTTGTTGATGAGCGTATTAGTGGGCACTAGAGATACCCCACGTTGTCATGTTGTTCCATTTCTCCAAGCAGTTCTGGAGCCTTTTCTGTTGGCTCACTGAGTGCATGCTTGCAGCAGGCAGCTCTGTGACTTGGGGTCCATTGCCCCGTGCGGAACAAATGCTGTCCCTGCACTCTGGCAATTCATCAGCACTCACAAAGGGTTTTCATTTGAAGAAGGAAATGAGTTGTGTGACGAGATCTGCTCCCCATTTCAAGCATTGTTCACGTTCCTTTATTTTGATGCTGCAGCCATTGAATTTTGCGTGGGCTTTTCCCTTCCTGCTCAGGGCTGGGCTCAGCCTGACCTGCCCATGTCGGCACAGGGCTGGCACCCGGCCGACGCCGTTGTTGGGCCGAGATGGGGATGGTTTGGGATGACTTGGGGATGGGTGAGTTGAGAACCTGGGAGTTGCAGGTGGCTTCAGCTGGAGTCCATCTGCCGTCCATGGGGCGCAAAGCCTCCAGGGCTGGATTTCAGCAGCTGAACCCCTCGTGGGGGACAAGGCAGAGGGCTCAGGGCCTCCCGCCCTGCAGGCAGCCGGGTTCTGCTGCCCGCACCCCTTTGGGCAAGCAGAGATCCTGGCCCGCTGATCTTTGCTGGCCCTCAGATCTGCCGTGCTGCTTTGGCACACGGCTGTTGTGGCACCGGCTCCGTATAGCGCAGCTGAAAAGGTAACGATGATGTGGTTCTAATGGTGACCGTATTTGTTCAAATATGGAATTCAAATGACCCAGGCTTTGTTTTGTCGTGTTACTTCAGCTGGTGAAACTTTTCCGCAGGCTTTCTCCAGCAGGGTCAGCAGGGACACCTAGCGACCAGCCGGTGCCACTGAGGAGAGCAGCCTTCCCACCTCCGGAGTCCTTAGGAATTGGTGTTTGCTGCCATCCGGAGCAAAGCTCGGACACGAGCAACGTGACGCACCGAGGTGAAACGCTCGCGGACACCAGGTCCGTGTGACTGCTGCAGGATGCAGCTGGCAGGATCGTGCTGCTGCTCCGTGGTGGTCTCGGGCTTGTTTGGCTTTGCTGGGTGATGCTGCAGCAGCACTGAGTGTAGCAAAGCCACGCAGCTCCTGAGCAGTTCGGTGCTGCTCCTCAACCTACTTCATTCTTTTCTATCATATTTAATGTGTTTCTGTAGCTGAGAGCTCGGCTATACCAGGGCCTCATACAAGCATTGCAACAGGTCAAGTTAAAGCAAATAGAAGCAAACTTACTTGTGTTGTTTTATTTCGTGGTTATTGGTTTAAAAACAATTCCCTGCTTTCTGTGTTTTGTATGTTTCTGGAGCCCCCAACACAAGAAGGACTTGGAGCTGCTGGAGCAGGTCCAGAGGAGGGCCATGAAGATGGTCACAGGGCTGGAGCACCTCCCCTGTAAGGACAGGCTGAGAGAACTGGGGCTCTTCGGCTTGGAAAAGAGAAGGAAGGCTTCGAGGAGACCTTATAGTGGCCTTCCAGTACCTGAAGAGGCCTACAGGAAAGCTGGGGAGGGACTTTTTATAAGAGCAGAGAGCAACAGAATGAGGCGAAATGGTTTTAAACTGGAAGAGGGCAGACTGAGACTCGATATCAGGAAGAAATTCTTTACTGTGAAAGTGGTGAGGCACTGGAAGACGTTGCCCAACGAGGTTGTGGATGCCCTCTCCGGGAAGCATTCAAGGCCAGGCTGGATGGGGCTGTGAGCAACCTGATCTAGAGGGAGGTGTCCCTGCCTATAGCAGGGGGTTGGAACTGGATGATCTTAAAGGTCCCTTCCAAGCCAAACCATTCTGTGGTTTCTATTTACTGGGGATCCTGTGCTGGGGGGGAAACTCCACGTCCTAAGGAATGTTCTTATCTCACTGCAAACAGAAATTTCCTGGAGTGGCTTTCAGATTGTTTTGGGCACTTGTTGCAGCTGCTTGAGATAAGAACAATGGGGGAAAAAAAGTCTTGTTTTATTCTGTAAATATGCAAAGACATAAACAGTTCTGCGTGCTCATTCTCAGTGCTCTGGTGCTGGCATAGGGCAGAGGTTTTAATCTGGATGCAGCTCAACTTGTCCCAATTCGTGCAGCTTTCATTGGAACCAATTTAATGTTTGTTTCAGTGTAAGTGGGGTAAGTACAGATGTGGATGCTGGCTGTTCCACCACGAGATGGGATGATGGGCTTCATCCTGGCACAGAAGGTGCAGCCAGGGGGTGGATGGGGCTGTGCCTGGCTTCCATCTGGGTTTTCAGGCACAAGCCCAGCTGAGCTTCTCAAAACCACTCTCCACGTCTCCAAGCACTACCATGACACCAGAAGATGCAGATGGTGACATCCTCAGGTAGGGATGGTGACACCCTGATGCACTGCCCCTGCCTTACCTACCCAGGCCTTCACTTCTCAGCTGCTGGATGTGGATTTAGGACCACATGGGTCATGTCCCAGGGCACGACTTGTCACTGAAGGCCGTTACCCCCAGTGCTGACAGTAAAGCTGACGTGACATTTCCTGCTTGTAAGAAGGGATGGTGTAAGCAGTGATGGGTGCTGGTAGTGCAGGGGGACACGGAGGCAGTAGGGTCCTTGTCAAAGAGTGAAGAAACCTCTGCCAAGGAGAAGCTCTATCTCCTCCATCCGGCTTCATTATCCATGTCACCATAAATCCCTCAGCAAGCCCTTGACTTCTGAGGGATGTGCACCCTCTCCCAGGGCTCAGCAGTGTGCACGAGTCTCAGTTTCTAGTTAATGGTTGGGGTGCCATCAACGAGCCACAGGCGGAGAAGGGTTTGCAGCCAGCAGGGGCTCAGCTGGAGTAACTCAAGAAGCAGCCTCCCACCTGTTCCTGGCCAGAGGTTAGGGCAGGACATGTGCAGAACCCATCACGTAGCCCCTGGGCACTGCCCCTGGGCACGTTTTGGTGGCAGGGTGATACAGGGCATGGGGCTGTGATAGGTTTGTTCACTGTGAAATCCAGATACACCCCCATGCCTGAAGCAAAGGGTGACACTGCTACCCAGAAGGACTCCAGGTTCTGGTATCTGATCTGCTGGCTCATTGATTCTTCTCATTGTCTGGTTTGTGTTGAATTCAGCAGTTCAGCTGGTAGAGGAGATCATCACTGTAACCTTCCAAATGAGTGGTGTTACTCCTTCAAGAGCCCTCTGTGCTTTGTTATCTCAGTTTCGATCAGACAGAACTGACATGCACTGGTTGGAGGGAAATTATATATTTGGCAAAGAAGGCAGAGGACATCGTGCAACTTAACTTTAGCTGCTTGTTGTAGGGTGGGGCTTTTGTCACTCTTGAGGCTCTGCCATGCAGAGGTGGAGAGGATGCGAGATGCGATAACATCACTAGCAGCACAGAGCCCATCACCTGCTTGGGACCAACAGCTGGCACTGACCTCCACCTGCTGCCCATGTGGATTGGGCAGGTTCTGTTCAAATGGTTTCAAACAGCTGAAATGGTTCAGGAAGCGGCAACTGATGATTTCAGCATCCCCAATGCGAGCTGCTGTTGGACGTGCTGGCCCTTGCTTGCCTTGCAGGTATCACTGCAGGGTGCTGGGCCCTGCTTGGTGCTGAAATCTGCTCTCTTTATTTCCTGGCATGGCCCAGCTCCCCCTGCACTCCCCTTCCCCTCTGCACACGTTCTCATTTTGGTTTCCCTGCAACAGGGAACACGGACGATGACGCTGGTGCTGTCCTATGGCACAGCGAGGACTCAGTTCAGCTGCTCTCAGGCTTACCTGAAAGTGGAAAGTGCAAAATAAATACATAATAAATCTCCTTGGTTATGTATTGGGACTGATCGAGGCACCCAGGCCTCTCCACATCAGGTCCCTGTCCCCCTGCTTTGCCCCAGAGCTCCACTTTGCAGCTCCCTCTCAAGCAGCTAGGGCACATGCCTCAAAAGCCAGACATCCCTGCCCTATTTAAGCAGCGCACTCCATCTGATCATATATCTGTAACTGCTTGGAGGTGCGCGGGGTGTTTTTTTTTTCTCCCCGGTGACTTTCCCACAGGGTGTCTCTCCACGATTGCTCTCATTACTCAGCGGTTGTTATTGTTCAGGTCCCCATCATCTGACCTGTTATAAGCCCCATATTGCGTTACAGGGATTGCTGGACATTCTTGGTCTATGCTTCTGTTGGTCAATTTTAGACTGCCCCATCGAGCCTATGAGTTTCTTAAAAGCGATTCATGGTTATGTTACACAGGCACATTCTCTGACTGTTTTCCACTTAATGCCTTGGCACTGGGAAATGGCATGGATCAGTAGCAAAGGGAAATAAATATGTGGGTTTTATTAGCGAAAAAATGACAGCCAGCATTATAGAAATTCCTCTCAAGTATTTGGCATCAGCATATGTGCCATCGATTACCTTAAATACAGAACAAATTTGAGGCACTCGAAGCACGGCTTGATGGCCTGCTTAGCGTCAAGTCACGACACAGGGGTCAACCCCTCTTGATATTTGAGTTAGAAACTTGTCAACCCTTTTGCTTTCAAGACAGATAGGCTGGAAGCCTCGGAGAACGTGCACAGAAGAGAAGAGCCAGTTGCATAGAACAGTCCTGCACTGGAGCCTGCTGAGTTTCATGCAAGAATCCAACTGCACATAACTGCTTGCCTTAGGAACAGTGAGCAGAAGTACAAATTGTTCATTAACAAGTGCAGGCTTCTTTTTTTTTTTTTTTTTTCCTATCAACACAGTAAGGGTTCATTCTTTTTATTTAATGCTTCTTACATCCCTGCATCTCGTGCAGCAGCTCATTAGTGCCGGGATTCCTGAGCAAGTGTCAAATTGGCATGAAATGATGAGTGCTACCAATAGAAGTGGCTTTCCTCTCTCATTGGAGTGGTGGCATTAGGGAGGATTTTGGACAGCTCTCATGGAAACGCCCGTGAAATGTTACTGGGAAGAGGAATTGGGTTTTGCCTTGGAAAGGACTTCTAGATTTGGCCTTAAGAATGGTATCAGCCTGAAGGGTGTCTTCTGCCTTAACGTGCTGTTTCCAGTACACCAAAACACTAAGCAACGTGTTAGAAAAGGAAGTGGATCCCGTACTCAGTGTAATTTATGGAGGAGACCTAAAGTAGGCAAAATGTGATACCCACTTTGGAAATCTGGGGGATTAGCACCTGTGCCACTGGGAGAGGTGTCACTGGGCAGCCTTCGCCCTGTGCCCGATGGGGAAGGCACTGCTCTCAGAGGTGTAGTGTTTCCTGATGGCAGTATTGACCAATGATATATTTCTACTTAGAAGAAAGCTTGCTTTTTAAATCCCTGTCAGTGTTCTCAGTACTCCTCTTTTCCATCCTGAGAGGCCTTCATGGGTTGACCCTACTTAACTCAGCAGATCTGGCAAGACCAGGGCCCAAGATGGGCCTGGCTGCGGATCGTGGAAATACAAGAAGGTGACCAGGGGCTTTATTTACAGTCAAGAAATTAGCAAGCGATTTGTAAGCACTGAATGGACAGCTTCTGTGACCCAAACAGCATGGTTTGGGAGAATAACATGCCGGCTACTGGAGAGCATTGATTTATTTGATAACATCAGGAAACCATTTATGGACTCTATTATGGACAGCACTTGCTGGGGGTTAGAGCTGCGAGAGCAGATAGATTGATGTGTGGGTCTGCTGTTGTGCTTGCTACTGCATAATATAAAATAAGGATGGCCTCTGAAATACCGAGGGGGCAAACAGAAGCACTATGTTCTTGGCTTGGTTTGTTTTTTATTTTTACATTTGCCATTTCTTTGATTCTTAAATTTTTTGACTCTGGTGTACCAACCTGCGGTTTGTGGCTTTTTAATTGAGGTTAACAGGGCTTTGGACACCATGGTTCTTGTTACAGAACCCAGCAGTGTGAAGCTTCGTCTCACAGATGTGGTTTTGCTGCAGACTCCGGTGGAGCATGACTGAGACTGGGCTCCAACCCGCTAGGATTTGGGTTTCACAGCTTCTCACCTGCGGCTTCTTTCCTATGAAAGATACATTCACGGTCATAAGGTGAGGACTTGATTTGATGGCCCCTGAAATGACAGTTCAAAGTAGGAAAAGGATGAACCTGAGATGTGTTTTTTCAGCCAATATCTGGTGACAGTGCAAGTAACATCCATGATAGAGAGAGGCCGGTGGGGATGTACAGAGCAGGGCATTGCATCGCTCCTGGGCAGGACGTGATGTGCTGGGGAACCCTTGCGATGGAGAGAGGGATGGACTCACTGCCTCTTCCCAACTTGAGAGCTTGGTCTTAACCAGGATCTGGCATTTGGGAGAGCTTGTAGGTCATGCAGCAGGTGACCTTGCACTGGCCCCCCTGCAGTATTCAGGTTTTAGGACCTCACTAAACGTGGTGAAATCCCCCCTCTGTCTGCAGTCCTGGTTTTGAGACATCTGAGATGTGATGGAAATTATAAAGAAAAATAACTTCAAAATGGGGCTCCCCCAAGCACCTCGCAGGCAGCATCAACTCCACCCATGCGCTGGGGGCAATCCATGCACGTGGAGATGCACTGAAATTCTCATAAAATTCCCCTAGAGAACGACCATCTCCTCTGGGTCTCAATGGGGGACGCACCAGCTGCACTGAAATGTCAGAAGGGTTTGCACAGCTGACACGTTGCTGAAAATGGAGCATGGCAGCATCTCCATAAATTCTCTTTATCCAGCCAAGTGCAGCTTAATATAGACTTAGCGGTGCTGCCCGTCTGCTGCACTGTGACCGAGAGCTGCCGCCGCTCATGACCAAAACACAAAGCCTTCGATTTAACCAAATGAGCTACTGCTAGGGGGGAAAAAAGTCAAATTTATCTTCCTCTTTAGTTTTATAAAGTAATAGGGGAAGGAGGGAGCGAGCAAACATGTCCGAACTCGGCCAAACGTCGGACGAAGACGTGTCCCCCGAGGACATCAATGAAGACGAAATCCTGGCGAACCTCTCCCCCGAGGAGCTGAAGGAGCTGCAGAGCGAGATGGAGGTGATGGCCCCCGACCCCGAGCTCCCCACAGGGATGATACAGAGGGATCAGACGGAGAAACCCCCAACGGGCAGCTTTGACCACCGCTCCCTGGTGGACTACCTGTACTGGCAGAAGGCGTCCCGACGCATGCTCGAGGACGAGAGAGTTCCCGTCACCCTCCTGCCCTCCGAGGTAACCAGCAAAAAATCGCCCCTATCTGTTGTGTGTCTGCTATGGGATCTGTGTTGTAGTTGCAATACGTTAATCTACCCCTGCTTCTATTCTTTGTTAGAATGGTATGGTACAAAGCATGAGTTTAAATGGCTTAAAAGCCTCAGTAGTGTCAGGATCCAGCTTGAACTGGTGTTAAAGTTTATGTTTAGGTGTTTTCCTAAATCTTTACTTGTGTTTTTTTAACAGAAGAAAATCCTAATGCTGTTTCAGTAAAGCAAACCACTGAGAAACTCTTGGAAAATCAATCCAGAGGATATAAGAAACTGGTTTGGCTTTGCACATTGATTGACACCATATTGCTTTTCCATGGAGCACTTAGGTTAATGAGTATGTTTAATGTAATCATTGGCAGAATTTAATGTCACACTGGGGGGAAAATCCTACACTCCATTTTTACAACGTGAACGTTCATAAACAACCAGGCATGCAAGCTCCGTGAACTGACCCCACTCCTTTCAATGCAGTCCTTAAATTTATTGTACCATCCACAGGATTTGAATAGAGGTTAAGATCACACTCAGATATTTGTCAGAGTGGGGCCAGCCCAACCTGTGGGTCATTCTCATTTTTTTGGGGTCTGCCTTGATAGCTGTGGCACTTCTGGCCCAGAGCAGCCCCTCTGCCTTCGAAGTCCCAGGGCTGTACTCAGAAAGGGGGGAAATTCTTAAAAATCTCATCCAGGAGGGTGTCTGCAGCAGGGGGGGGGGAGGCTTGCAGGTGGTTTTAATTTGATGCCGAAAGCACCACTGCCTCTCAACAGCTGTGTGCAGAGCCAGTTTCCTATCTCTGGACTCAGAATGAAACCGAGTTAATATTGTGCTTTATCCATGGCTGCTTCCATAACACAGGTACCAGCACACGGCCTCGTTGTTTGTGTGCCAGCTGACCCCACTGCCATCATGATGTGTCCTTCCCCCTCCCTTACGCTGAGAACACAGCCAGACTTCATGTGGGCCCACAGTGTTTTGTGGCCCGTGAAACAAACTTTGCCTCTTGACAAGGAAATGATAAAAATCACACCAAATCCAGAAGTAGATTAGGATAAGAACTCCTTAATCCCTAGAAGGGTTTCAGGACCACCTTAATATAGCGTTAAATCCATCCAGGATTTATTGGTCGATGTTCTTAAGGGGCAAAGATGAGAAATCTTCCTACAGCCACTTTCAGAGCAATTGTCCTTTCATTCCACACCAAGCCAGCACGTTGTGAATTACAGGCAATGGCACATTTAAGTGTTACTATTCTACAGTGGACATAGAGGTATGAAAATACAGCCATCCCATTGTTTTAGCACGAGGTTAATGTTATTTTGGCTATTTCTGTCTCTTGCAGAGAATGGCTGCAGAGGAGATGGGAGACAGCTGTGGTGGCCCCGGAGACACAGGCAGCAGGAGGGGGCCAGAGGCTGATGGAAAGGAGCGGCACTACAAAAATGAGAGCGTGTCACATGCAGTAACACAGCCTGGGGAGACGAACAGAGATGGAAACAATGAGGAGGGAGAGGAGGAGGAGGGGGAGGAGGATGAGGAAGATGAAGGTGAAGAGGAGGATGATGGAAGTGAGTCAGAAACAAAGGAAACTTGTGTTAATGAAAACCATCGCAGTGATCAAACAAGCAAGCAACCAGGTACTGAATCAGGGGAAACCACAGAAAAGCCAGATGAAAATGAAAAGAAAATCTCAAAATTAAACATCCCCAAAAAGTTAGCGCTGGATACCAGCTTCATGAAGCTCAGTGCCAGGCCATCAGGAAATCAAACCAACTTAGAAGAGAGCTTGGAGAAAGTCCGAAAAAACAATCCAGAGATGAAGGAACTCAACCTGAACAACATAGAGAACATCCCCAAGGAAATGCTGATTGACTTTGTCAACGCGATGAAGAAGAATAAGAACATAAAAACATTCAGCTTGGCCAACGTGGGAGCCGACGACAACGTCGCGTTTGCGCTGGCCAACATGCTGCGTGAGAACAGGAGCATCACCACGCTCAATATCGACTCCAACTTCGTCTCTGGGAAGGGCGTTGTGGCCATCATGAGGTGCCTGCAGTACAACGAGACGCTGACGGAGTTCCGCTTCCACAACCAGAGGAGCATGCTGGGCCACCAGGCCGAGATGGAGATCGCCAGGCTGCTGAAGGCCAACACCACCCTGCTGAAAATGGGCTACCACTTCGAGCTGCCGGGGCCCAGGATGGTGGTGACCAACCTGCTGAGCAGGAACCTGGACAAGCAGAGGCAGAAGAGGCAGGAGGGACAAAGGCAGCAGCAAATGAAGGAGCAGAGGGAGCTGATCACCATGCTGGAGAACGGACTGGGCTTGCCACCTGGGATGTGGGAGATGCTGGGGGGGCCGCTGCCCCAGCCCAGGCCGCATGAAGCTCCCCCAGCACCCAAACCGCCCATCCCCACCTCAGCACCTCAGGGACGGGGGAAAGAAAGCGCGCGGCCTGCGGCCCCCGAGCAGCGGCGTGGGGCTGAGCCCAGCTTCAGGGTGATCAAACTGAAGAAGATCCAACGCAAACCTGCAGTGCCCGAGTACGTGGAGCCCACTGAGAAAACCAACCTCAAGGACGTGATCAAGACGCTGAAGCCGATCCCCAGGAGAAGGCCCCCTCCTCTCGTCGAGATAACACCGAGAGATCAGCTGCTGAACGACATTCGTCAGAGCAACGTCGCTTACCTGAAACCGGTGAGTGTTCAGTGGTGGAGGGGATCGTGCTCCAGAGCTGCTATTCTCATGGAGTCGTAGAACCATTAAGGTTGGAAAAGACCTCTGAGATCATCCAGTCCAGCCCCAACCCACTCCCACCGTGCCCACACACCACGTCCCTCAGTGCCACATCTCCACAGTTCTTGAACACCTCCAAGGACGGTGAGCCCACCACCTCCCTGGGCAGCCTGTGCCAATGCCTCACCACCCTCCCTGAGAAGAGATTTTTGCTAATATCCAACCCGAACCTCCCCTGCCCCATCTTAAAGCTGTTACCTCTCATCCTAGGTTTTACCCATGAGCACTTCAGTGGGACTTCCAAGCACACCCCAAGCTGCATGCGGTTGTTTTATGGCATCCACGGGGGGGATACCCCAGCATCACCAGGGCCTCACTGCCTTCTCAGGCTTTTTTTGCCCCATCACAGGGCAAAAGAAATTAGTAAAATCCTAATGATAGGTGTGGAATTTTAACTCTGAGGAACTCAATGCTTATGTGCTGGTAATAATATATTAGTTATTATAATATGCAAATGCTCTTATAAGATCAGGGATACAACGGGTTATTTTTCACAGGATTCATTTAATGCGTCCTCAGGCCCCAATAAAAAAACATGCTGTAGCCCTCTTATATTTTTACTTTCTGTAGCAGAGATGGTACAAAGACCCCTCTACAATGTGTTTTCCATGGGTCTGTGCCTGCACCTTACACTTTGAATTATAACAGCAGGATGGGTAACAGATGCTTTTTCTCGGTTGCCTGAGTACAATTTTAGAGTTGCATAGAAGCATCTCAGGTAAAATAGTTGATCCTGTGCAGTACTGATCTTCTGCAAAATGTACAAATTATGGATTTTGGTTTTGTTGCTCATTCTTACTCTGTTATTAGAAGTTACTAAGGTGCTGGAAGGAGGATCAGGGGCCAAATTCACTCAAGGCACCCAGAGGTGCCTGTGCTGGTGCACACAGAGCCCAGTGGCCTGATGCTGGGAACCATTGCTCCAGGGAGCCTCTAATGCTTATTTTTTGGCTTCCCTGCAACATTACATTACTTTGCACTGTACCTTTATTCAAGGAAAATCGAAAGCTGTTCGACATATGTGCAGTTATTGATGCTGATGCCTCTGTGTTGCTAAGGTCAGAGGCAGAGGACAGAAAATCCTTTACAAATAGATATGTTCAGTAGTATTTTGGAATTAATATGCTGCTTAATATCGACTTTTTTATACAGTGGAGGACACTTTGCTTTCATTTGCCTGCACAGAAGTAACTGTTCCCTCAGGAATTTCAGGCAGTGGCTTGTCCTGACATATCAGAAGGCACCAGCCCTGCACTGACCCTGAACCTTTATCTGGTGTTAATGCTACCGGTCTGCCCCCAGACCGAGAGTTGGGCTTATGGCTTTCTACTGGCAGAGCTCTAATCCCGACCCCCCCACACACACACCCCTAAATCCCAGGCAGACCTTTACAGCCAAGGGCTGTGGGATTTGCTGCTGTTTGCTTTCCCAGAGCTGCTCATTTGCTGAGCTGGGAGCCGCGTCCGGGTGCTCGGGTGACCCGGAAAGATGAAACAAAGGACATTTGTGCTGATTTTTGTTGATCCACCTAGTGTCAGGCCAAATGGCTTGGATTTAGGGCATTAGGGTTTTATTCTCATCTGCTCATGTGATTTTTGGTAACTGCTTTTCTGCCTTGATATCCTCAGCTTCGTGTCACTCTGGCACGTTTTACTGCCTGAGCCAAACTGGGTGTCCTTGCTCTCTTTGTGGGGGAAGCTCATTGCTTGCAAAGGGATCTACTGGGCACTAAGCATTACAGACACCAAGTGGGGAACTGTGGACAACCCAAACTCCTGACCAGAGCTCCCTGATGCTCCTTGCTGTTGCGTTTCTGATCCTTTCACGATTTCTGAAGGTTTGAACGTTTGTGTTAAACTAAACCGCTCTGAGGAATTTCCTCACAATGTTTCTTTGTCCTTGTCCAGGTGCCATTACCAAAGCAGCTGGAGTGAGAGACCCAAAGCAAACAACTCAGAGCAAAGACTGTTCAAGTTTTGCTTACAGTTGTTTCAGCAGAAGCTTTCTGCAGAACCCAGGTGGTGTATGTGACTCTTTGGGAACAAAGCTTGCGATATGCACTTCTCTAAGTGTGATGGAAAAGGCTGGCATGGGAAAAATCAGCGCTAGGAGTTTCCATCAGGTATCAAAATCCCAGTGCCATCTGTCTGCCAAATGGATTCGAGGCTCCAGTTTGTTGTGGGAGGATTTCCTCAGAGACATCAATAACCTTAAGTCTTTCTAGTTTGTCAGTAAACTATTTTGCTTCCATGTTGTCCTTCTGCTGTCCAATTCTGCAGGAACACGCTGTGCTTTAGCTTATCTTCCTTTTCACACACATGCTCCTTGATTATTCTCTTGTCCATGAGAAAAGCATTTGGTTTCTATGTAAACAGCTTTATTTTTTAGGCTAAGGAAACGAATGAAATAAAAGCTCTCTCCATAAGAAGTGTGCAGCACATCCGTGGCTTGTAAGAAGCTTGCAGAACAGAATGCACTCTGGTGCATCCAGATTTCAAGCCAGTGTATTTCCTAACAGTCTAGTTGGTCTCGTACCTGACCAGCGTGTAAAAGATGATGCCATGCTCTTCAGAGAGCTGTGATCTTAATTCCCTGTAATTCACCCCTGGATCAGGCTCCACCCCGCCACCATCACCTTGGGATGCACCAAAGTGCCACTGCCAACCTCTCTCATGCTGCTCTCAAGCATCTGGAGGACGAGCCCTACCCCTTTCTCTGTAACCTGAAGATGCACGGCTTCTTTTTACTTTAATATTGTTGTGACTTTTTTTTTCTCCTCCCTTTTTTAATCGCTTCGCTGCAAGACTTTTGTACAGCAGCTACAAGTCACGCTCCTGTGAAATACAGCCATGTGAGATCAGCTTTTTCTTTTTTTTTTTTTTTTTCCCTGAGTTACTGAAAGCTACAAAGCTTATTCCTGTAAAATCACTCCCCTCCTCCCAGCCAAGCCTTCCCCTTTGCTAACATTCACCTTCTCTGCCTTCCTGTGGCTGATCCACTCGCTCAGAACGCCCACTTTGCAGCTTGTGGCAGGCCTTCCTGCAGGTCAGTCTCTCCTTGCTGCCTACAGTTCTTTGCCATGGTTCTCTGGCAGCTAAATCCTAGTGCTGCTCAGGGCACGGCTCCCAGTAACCTTAGAAGCAGGCAGAAATCCCTCCCAGGTAATTAGAAGAAATGTAAAATCGCAGTTAAGCGGAGTTATATAAGAGACCGAAGCAAGGTGAACAAGTGTTTATATATTGCACTTCTGCAGGCGGGCATTTGCATGGGTGCAAGAGCAAGGCTGTACCATTCCTGCAGCTCATGTGCAGCTCTCTCATGCCTCAGCAGCATTAATAGAGGCAGCAATCAAAACCAGATTCATCACAAGCAGCCTCATGCCATGAGCAGTAGGGTGACAACAGCTCTCCCACCCCCACCCTGCTGAGGCCACGAGCCATGAAGACATCCGCAAGCTGAGGTTAGAGCCACATTTCCCAGCCTGAAAGAAATACACTCAGTAGTCACCATTAGAGTTTATTTTTCTTCATAACTGTGCAGTTTTTAAAATTCTACAGTAATGATGAAGTCATAGGCTACTACCTTTAAGTGTGGAAACAGTTTTCAAAAACAAAGACCATGCGCTACAAGTGAGGAACAGGCCATTGACTCTTCAGCTGGAATTATTTTCAATAAATACTGATCACTTTAACACTTAAATGGAATGACGTGTTCAGATTTCTACACAGCTCACTATGAAAACAGCATGGTAAGTTACATAAAAGCTTCAACCGTAAGGATGTTTGCTTTATTGTTATATTAATTACTTTGTTAGAAAAAGAGAAACGCAAGAATATCTGAAATGAAGTGTCACCTGGACAACGTTTTTTTCCCATTAGATTTTGCAAGCTGCTATTAGCAAGACAATTCCATCGGAGCTGGTAATTAAGTTAAAATATATATAAAAGAATCCCACACACCACTGTCAGGAGTTGTTACAGGCAAGTGTCTTCATGAATTTGGAATGGGTATTCAATAACTGTGTCTTGACATTTATTGCTTTTACTTGTAAACCTGAAACCCAGTTTATTCTTTTGAAGAGCGTCAGAACTAGAGTCAGTGGAGTGCATGTTTTACTTGTATCTTCGCATTCTGCGTAAGGAAAAACCAAACAAACCACACACAAAAACACACGTACACCTTCATCTACAAAACAGCCGATACAGAATGAAGCAGAAAAAGGTAAGTCCTAAAGTAGCAGTGTTTAAAAACATCATTAGGGTAGAAACCTAATTCATCTAGCTTATCCAAAAACTTTTTTTCCTCCCACGCTTGGGTTTAGTTACACGAGGAAGTTCTCCCTCTCTTGCAGAGAAGAGCAGCTTCTAGAGATCAACAGAATGAAGATTTCAGGGAACGCAAAGATATGTTTTATTGGAACTGAGAGGCACGGTGCCATACATACTCTTCATGCCATGCTTAGATTTACTTAGACTGTTTCCCAGCTAACACAGGAGGAATGTGAGGTGAGGACAGAACCCCCTTACTTGTTACAAGTATTGCACGGATTTACCACTTGCCAGTTAAGCTAGCAACATGGTCTCTATACAAGACCACTGGAATTAGGGGCTTAGAGGATGCGAGAGATACTTATTTTTGATACATTCCAGCTCACCTTGAACACTGCCAGCATGAGGATGCTACACAGCATAACTGGCTAAACTGCCATCTTGGAGAACTGAGATGAAAGGGGCGTTACTCTTACTAACAGACAAATGTGCTGCGAGACATTTTAAGAGTCTGCATTCCATAAGTTTCCATCTCTTCTCCCTTTATCCCCCCCCAGAAGAAGAGACAAGCAAATATGTTTAAGTTGGTATTTGTGTAAACACCAGAACATTTACAACAAAAAAAAAGTTACTTTTTTAATACTCTTAGAGGAGCCCTGAATTCCTTGGAATACTGTATCCTGCAATTATTAATCTGTACCACATATGCATTTCTTGTTTTGTACACAAACTGAAAGCAAGCTTGAACAATAGTAAATAGCAATTACACTCTTGCAACAGGTAAAAACACCACATTGCAGTTGCTTACTCCTTTGCTTTAGATATGTAGTCAACCAGTTTGTTCACACTATCTTCCTGCTGTTCTAGAGCATCCAGTATGATACCCATTGGGGTCTTCTTCAAACCTATTCCTTCCATTTTGTTCTCCAGCTTGTTCTTGATGTTTCGGAGCCTCAAAGAAGCATGGATAAACATCACTGTATAACAAAAACACATTTATTAATCAGTAATGCCCAATGAACGCACAGTTCTTGCAGCATCCATCTCAAGATGTATTCCAAAAGAAGATCTCTGAATGGCTGCTTCAGTAACTGCAAGTATCTATTTAATAATAATAACACTCAAGATAACGTGTGCTGTTTTATGTGCCCCCTTCCCCCAGTCTTGATTTTGCTTTGGGACAACTTATAGAAAGAGTAAAGCCATTAGCCAATTTAGTCTCTTAAGACTTATTTGAGAAAGCTCAGTTCGGCCCTCAGGGAATAGGAAAAATACTTACAGAGGAGAGGAAGAGTGATCCCGAACATGAACACCATGACATCTCCCAAGTAGGAGATCAAGAAGTAGCTAGACAGCATGATGACTATGACAAACGTGGTTGGGTACTGCTTCTTCATCCGGCGGAGTATATCCTTGTTGTGTGATACCCACACGAACCCCAGGAACACCAGGACCACCACGGTACCACCAATGAGCATATTCAAGGGACTCAGAAATCTGGAGAAAAGAGGTGAGGGAAGAGAAGACAAAATAGAGAGAAAAGGAAGTTTGTTTCAGAGCTTTCGAGAACTGCGTCCATGCAGCAAACACCAAGCTACTGGTATCTTTGTTGCTAGGTCGGTAGCTAGCTAGCTAAATCATTAAGAAGTCAGTTGCTGTTGTAAAAGCCTTTACTGACTTCTGATTTTTACCCTGAAGCTCATAAAATAGTAAGTGCAACGCTTTGCTATGAATTAGCATATTTAGATAATCTTTGTCTTTATGTTCTCCTCTTGAACATAGCTGAGCATAATGAGAATTTCTGCGTCACCTTGTTAATGGAGGCACTCAGAACAAGACTGCCTCCCACCCAGGCTATCAATGCATTTGCTTGATATCACACCCCAAGTTAGCGAATCCCAACAGCTGCCAGGGCCAGTGATCAGTTGCCCAAGGTGCTGATCTTCCCCCTGCACGTTACCAAAACCAGGCTCAGCCTAGATGTTCAGGTCAACTAGCTTTTATCATCTTGTTTATATTTACAAAGGGCAAAATGTATGGGAAATGTTGAATATAGAAAGTTACTTTGCTGTTGCTGTTGTTGTTTATGTCTTCGATACTTACCAAATTTGGCATATGGTGTTTATGTCAAAACAAGCACAAGGAAGCAACTTACTGGCAATTCATTATCACAAGAAGGCAATGAACAGTATTGTTCATTATACTCAGCTACCTAAATTGCCTATAGGTACAGAAAAACTACATCAGATCTTTGAAAATACCACAATACTGATACAAACTGTTACACTAATTCCCTTGCCAAACAAACGTTAGATTCTGAGGTAACTTTAAACTGAAGATGCATTGTGTGGGTAGGTGGCAGGAAAGGAAGGCTTTCCCCAGCAGGCATTACTCCTGAGAATATAGAATTGAAACAACTGTTACAACCTAGATTTTCACCCCATTATTTCTTCTTTTAAATTTATTTATACTTTGCTGTTCTGCCTAGCCCTTTATCTCTGAATTAACCCTCTTAACAGTCTATACCTGACTAAGGTAATTTTATGAACCTGCAGGATCTTACCACCAACAGCATGACACATGGAAGCCCAGTCCCAAGCAAATGTGTCTGAGAGTCAGATGGAACTGGACACGTGGGGTAAAGGTTTTGCAGGAAGAAGTGCCAGGCCTGGCAAAGGGGCGACTGCTGAGGTTTGTGTTCTATTATTGTTATTGGAGTTACCAAGCAAACCAAGCCACCGAGTGGATCAGCTTTGGACTATAAACAGCAAGTTCCTTTTTTGGGACCAGGATGAGAATATCACCTGCTTCCAAGTATTTAAGAGGTTGCTTTGTCCTCAGTTTTCACTGATGACTCTGCTTAGCTTGTTTCTGTACTTGTACAAAAGCCAGGCTCAACTATATCTCACTTCTATTGCAATAAGCTCTGTAATTTCATGTGCGTTCTGATTTACTTGCCTGAATTTGCACAGCCCTAATTACACAACAGCTGAGCTCTCTGAGTGCTCACTATGACAGCAGCGTAACGCTGTTCCTGTAAAGCAGTAAAGATTTTCTGCCATCGACCTTGTAGTCAGACTTACTGTTCTAAAGTCATGGGCACAATGACTCACCACTCCACCCCAGTGCTGAGGAGGATGTTATGGTTTGTGGTCTGTGCTTCATATCCGGCACTAGCTGAAGAAATCTCTTTCTGGACTGGCATGTCAACACTGTACCTGCAGTGCCAGAGAGCATTTCCCTAGAGAACAAAGAACCCCCCCCAGAATGATTTCAGAGCCTGGCTCTAGACTCTGTAAGTCAATTGTGCCAACAGGAGACAGGACAACTGGATAGAAAGAGATTAAAATCCAAACTAGTTCCCCACCTGCTTCTGCTACTCATGCTGAAGAGCCAGCATGGCTATTTGGAAATGGTGATAGGGCAGACTCACTTGTTGCATCTGAGTCACTCCCTGCAGACAGCCAGATTATATTTAGCTCTGAATTGTCAATCCTAAGTTTCCAGGCTGGAAAAAGTGAACAGTACTGCTGTGGAAAGAAATCAGCTTCATCTGTGTTCCATTGTAGCCAAAGGAGGGTGACTCGTGACTGTATCACACTAGTGTCCTGTTTACATACATACTGCTGGACCTATGAGATTCTTGAAGTAGAAATCATCTCTGCATCACTGCTAGCTTGGAGTAGAAATGGCCAAACTTACTTGCATGGCTCATAGCAACCCTTGGTTTTGTTCCCAAGAAGTTACTGAAAAAAATAATCCTGGAAAGGACAAAGGGCAAGGCAGAGCTCCATGCTACATTTTCCAGGTGTTGGGGGTAAATACTCTCCAGGCTTTATCTTCCCTGTCCTTCCTCTTACTCTTGCTTCAGAAACTGCTGAAAAGCAATCCCTCTGTGTTTGTAAGGAAAAGACCAAAGACTCATCTGCTTTATGCTCCTTTCTGGTATTACATGGGTTTTGTGTTACTGACTTGCTGTCAGGGATGCGGAGAAAAAAAGAATACATTCAAAAGACCCATTTTCTTGGGGGAAGTTAATTGAATTACATGTTTTCTCAAGTGGGCTGCATTCCAATGCTTACAAGGAAACAGTGAACATAAGTATCAAATGAAGTCATTCAGAGCCACATGAAAACAGATGGGGATAGCAGTTGCCACTAAAAACTGGTATTCAAATTATCAGCCATGTGTCCACAGGCTTCAATATTGTTAATTACAGTTCTGGGTAGGGTGTCACATGCCAAGATCCCCTCCACTGTTTGAATCACCAAAAGAGCAAAATTCACGGTGCTATCTAAAATTCTCCTAGAAATTCATATATAGATATCTCTTCCCCAGCAATGGCATTTTTTTTCAGGAGGGCAGATCTCCATTATGCAGTTTCATTCAGATCTGCTGGCACACTTCTTTCACTAGCACAACATCTAAAGACTAAGAAGGAAAAAAACACAGGCACATTATTTTAGAACAAATATCTGGGGGGAAAAGAGAGCTGTATAACAACCCTAGAAGTCCTCATACAGTTGAGCCATCAGGACTGATACTGGCCTTCTTTATATACAGATCAGTACACAATATAACAAATTCATGGTCAGGCAAATATGCTGGGAGTCTTTCAAAGCTGCTGAGACAAGGTAAGTGGCCAGCCATTAAGCATGTTACAAGATACTTTCTAAATATAATTCTCTTTAGGAGGGATTTGTAAGGCCTCTCAAATACTTTAAAATGTAATGCACGGAACTATTAGCATGGCAGTGTTGTGGTAACTTGATTTTGGGCTGCTCAGATATCTTAAGGGAAGACGTACTTTTTGGGGGCTGAGGAAGAAAACTGCTACCTCTCACTGCATTGAAAGGAGTCAGGATGGCAGGACTAAGCAACATTTGGTGTGCAAACAGCCTAGAGCTCAGATCCCCCTAACGGGATGCTCTACTTCACTGCTCCTTCTGGTAGACAAGATACAGCCCTGGTAGGATGCTGCAGTCTCCAGGACAGCAAGGACAAACCGGCAGGGAAAAGCCAGCACCTGGATTTAGTGCCACGGGTGTCTCAGGGCAACAGTAAGTACCTGCAGTTACTCTGCTGCTACTGTAATTGCTTTGATACAAAGTAAAAAGAGGGGTGGGAAAAAAAAAATAAATAAATAGAAGAAACATTCTTTCTGTCCGCAGGCTGCAGGGACATAAACACTGCGCTGTGTCAACTAGGGCCTTGGGACACTTTGTATCTGTTGGAAGTGGTACCAGAAGATAGCGGAGGGGCTGCAACGGTGGAGGAGTGCTGGTAACTATGTAGCTAAGTCTGACAGCAAAAACTGATTAAGACGCGCTTTTTTTTTTTTAAAAAAACTTTCCTGGATTCATCTTTCTAGACTCTGAGCTACATCTGTCACAGAACTGGTTAGATTCCCCACACAGGTGCACCGGAGTCCAAAGAGCTCTGCTTTCAGTGACTTACAACGTTAACCGTTTCTGGTAGAGCTGCTTCACAACAGCATGCTTGTGCACAGCCTTACAGCAGGAGAGGTAACTGCTCACTTGGAGAATGCACAGCTACAGCATAGGGGAAAAGAGCTAGGCAAGACTCATCTTCTGTACAAGGCAGGAAACCTGCACCAGCACGAGCCCAGAAGCCAACATAAAGAGAAAACAAGCTAGCTCCTTCCTTAAGTTATCTCCCTTTTAGATGACTTTCTGGCTGTTTATTCAGCAGTTGCTGTCATGTCTGTTTCTTCTGCATGTGAGCAGGCAAATCTGAGCAAAGACAATCAGTAGGAGACCCCCAGTCATTGAGAATGTCTTTTTTACTTAGAGCAGCACAGTTAGGTGATTCCATCACATAAGCATAGAGATTCCCTTTTAGGAGAACTTATGCTTGGAAGCGGTGGGCAGGCGAGAGCAGTTACCTGCTTCTTTCCTCATTTGTATTAATTGAAACAACGCTGCAGTAGAGACCAAGTTCTGCTTCTCCACTCCCCATGCTTCTGATTTCAGTGAGGTTACGCAGCTCAGCTAAAGGTAGCATGTAAAACTATGAAAGGTATGTTGTCCTCTGCCTTGCCACTAACCAATCTGGACACAGCCAGGCGACAGACCACAGCAGCCACAGATTTAGCAAGGCTCCTTTACATACAGTTTCTCATTCAGGCCACTTTCAGAACAGGAGTTGGAGTTCTTTCTGCAAAATTGCTGGACCTTTATGAAGGTTTTTGTTTGTTTGTTTTTCAAATGAAGATTTTATCCACTTCATGAAGTTACGTAGCATTACGTTGCAGCAGTAAGTTTTAGAGCGGTGTGTTGCACATTTGTTCATGTTTCATTAGGCATTACAGAAACTATGAATGAGCATTTTGCTGCTCTGCAGCCCTTGTTCTCATAAGGGCATTAACTACAAGCAAGTCAGCTAAGTGGTCTGGGGAGGAAAGAAAATAAAGAATTAAAAACAAAAGAAAAAGACACCCACACTTGTTCATTGCTAGAGGTTATGCAGATGGCCAGTAGATGTTTAAATGAGAAGAGTGCAAAAGGAAAGCAACACTGAACTTCAGGCTACAGAGAAGACACTGTGCCAAAGGATGCAGCACTCTGAAACCCATTACACTTTGTAATACTATCACTTCTATACATACTATTTTTTAGCAAGTACAAGGCAACACAAGCCTAAAAGAAACATCAACTTAAGTAGTTAGTTTGAACTGCAAAACAGAGAAGCCCTTTCATACTAGGAGAAAGTACAGACAAATGCTGCTTACTAGGCAGACTGATTGGTTGGGAGAGAGTTGCAAGCTGTTGGGAGTGCTGTGCAGATATTTCTTAAACTTTGTACCTCCCACAGTGACAAAGCCCTAGCTCAGAGTAAGAATGCTTCGCTCACAGTAAGGTATTCCATACCACACAGAGATATGGAGATGGAGAAATGTTAAAGAGGCCAATTCTGTTGTCTAGGAGGCAGTGAATTAAGCCATGCCAATAAGCACCATTGCCCAGAGATTTCTTGATACCACAAGTACAATTTCCATCTCAGCCCAGCATTACCACAGCTACCAAGCTATTACAATAGCCAAAATATCATCTCTGTATTGAATACCTGCCTCCATAATTAAATGGCTTAAGAACAGGTAGAGTTGGTCATGGGCAAAGTTTAGTTTTGATCACAGAGACCACTGAATTAGCGATTTCAAGAATCCTGCCTGTAGGCCTACATACAGTCCTGGAGTTCCTAAAAAGCCATGATTCATCACTTATCACTCAAGGATTCCTGCCCACTACAGGATGAAGTGCAAGATTGCATCTTAGTCATCAATGTAAATTTAATTGGGATGCCTTTCTTGGCCTTTCTCCCAAAGCTACAGTCCGGCCAAGAGAAAAATCTTTTATTAAAAAGAAATGGGTAGCTTTTCTTTATTGAAGTGTTATCCTGTTCCCTTCGGAATTCTTCTCCCATCCTTCTACTTCAGTGTTGGAAGAAGCAGGTCTGCCACATATCAAAGGCTCTAAGGTGTGCAATAAAAAATAAAACACTCCAGGTTCTTCTTGTCTGTAAATTTTCAATGTTGCAGGTAACTGTTTAATGTAAAGATATTACAATTACAATTCTGGTATTAATCTCTGCCTTGTGTGGCTCTGCTCCTTACCACCACCTCAGTAAAATGGTGGGAAATAAGTGGAAATGTATCACCATCCTTGATCTGATAAGATCAGAGAATAAAAGGGGGAAGAAATTTAAGAGTAAAAGCTGCTGCCATTCCAGTTTTCCAACAGACGATAACATTTGCTTTTGCATAAACGATTGCTTTTATTTACCTCCTTATTTAGAACTGGCTACGGCATTGCACTGCTAAATAAAGGTAGATAAAGAGAGAAGATTAGATTCTGGGTAAAGTGAGTAAGAGTCTGGAAGTCTCTTTTTACTGGTCTAGTTATCTACTACTGAGTTGACTACAGCGTACGGATTTCCACCAAAATTAAGAAGAAAGTCTATGCCATCATGCCAGACCTTGAGCTGATATGCAGCAAAAAGAAGGGAAAAGTGGGGTTCTCAGCCTCTCCTTTCACGAAGCACAGGACAAAAGCTCCCCCCAGCCCAGAGATTCTTCACTGACTCAGATACTGGGTCAATAGCGTCAGCAGCCCTAAAAAGTTACAGATTGCTTCACAAAAAAAAAAAAAAAAAAGGATGGGGGAAAAAAATCGAGCTTCTGCAACGTATATAACAAAGTATACTTCTGCCAAAGCCACTTCGGCCTAGTGGCCAGGCAATCCTCCAATTGAAGCATTTGCACATTGTCTGCTGAGGAGTGTAGGAGATGTATTTCAGTATCCATTTTAAAAGCATAATCATCAGAACCTCTGCTGCAACTCCTGACAAAGAGCTTCCTGATCTTAAAGCAATACTTAAAGAAGAGTCACACAGGCTTTAATTCTAACAGTGATTAGGTGATTTCTCAGTTCTCCTTTGGGAAGCTACAGCTGACACAAGACAGGAAGGTCTCAGTCTCACAAAAATGGATGGGTACTCTGCTTATTTTATATTAAAGTCTTTTCAGCCTGCACTAGGTCAGAAATAAGAAAGACTTGTTCTGTCCCCTCAGCATAGGCTTAAAGCCGCGACAGAGAGCGGAATTTATCTCCTTATTTGTTGGAATCCAGAGTGAAGTTTATCTCTGCTTGACAGCCACGCTGGGCAGATTGAGCCAGGAAGCCGTGATCGCCGCAGAGGAGACAGTGACATCCGGCATGCACACCCACCGCTGCTTTGTGCCAGGCACCCCGAGAAGAGCTGGGTGCCTTCTGCTCGGGCAGCCCGTGGGAAACAAAAAAGCAGCTCCCAGATTTGCTAGCCGGCCACAAAAGGAATTAAAAAACACGTAAACCCTACCCAACGGTCCCAAGCAAGCCACCCCCCACCCAACACAGACGCAAGGGGAGCTGTATATTTGGGAATATCGCTACGATCCGTACCAGGGGGTGGGCCGCGGAGCCCCCCGCCCCGCAGCCGGCCGAGCCCCACCGCCGCTCCCCCCCGCGCACTGACCCCACGATGGCGACGACGGCGGCGGCCACCATCAGGTAGTTGGTCTGGTAGTAGAGCAGGTTGCTGACCACCCGGTTGTTCCATTTCGAGATGTCCTTGAAATCGGGCCGGGCGAAGCGATCGGAGCCGGGGAAGAAGTCCTCCCAGGAGCGCAGCGGAGCCACCTGCACCTCCATGGCTGCTGCCCCCGCCCCACCGCCGCGCAGGCCTCGGGCTTCGTGGTACCGCCCCGGGGCGGCTCCGGGCCGCGGGGAAATGGAAAAGGAGAGCCGCCACGCAGCTCTTCGCGCAGCCGGCAAGGCGTAGACGCTGCCGCCGTGCTTTCGTCACTGGTGGTCGTACGTTCTGTTTTGTTTATTCTGCACAAGTGTCACGCGTGGCGGCAAGCGGGGCGGCGCTGAGGCTGGAGGGGCTTCTGCAGGCGAGGGAACAGCCCGGGGTCACGCTGAGGGCTGCAGTGAGGTGGCTGTGCCCTGAATCCTCCACCCGGAGCTGCGGTGGGCAGCCCGCAGCTGTGATGGCTCTAACTGCCATAGTTCACGTTAGAACATTTTCGGTGCCTTTACGCTTCATTTCGCACGGCTGGAGCGCACGCGCTTGGTGCAGGTGTGTCCCAGCACACCGCCTGTGCCTCAGCAGTGAGCCGGGTGTGGCCGTAATGCCTGGGGCTTATGGCAGCTTCTCACGTCAATCTACAAAAGATTTGCATTCCTCAAACTGCATTCAGGAGCCTGAGGCCATAACCACAATCCCTATGCGCGCTGCACGTCTGCTTCCCACCTCCCAGCTCCAGCACCGCTCCTCGGGCAGCTCTGCACGCAGACCTCAGTGCGTCTGTGTGCTCCCAGTGAGAGCTGGGAAAAGAACAGAAAACACTTGAAAGCGTAGCTGGCGTGATAGAGCTGCCTGGCGGAGGCATGACTGAGGCCAACTCCATCTCCACGTTTGCCTTTAGTGCAGGTTGTACAGCACAATCGCCAGCACACACACGCACGCACGCACGGTCCCTCAGGATCCCCGGCTCCATGGCCGCCCGTCGCGGCGATGCACCGCCCATGATGGCGCCGCGCATGGCGGGAGCCCGGCGGCGCGCGGGGCACTGTGGGAAGCAGAGGGAAAAATATGGCGGATGGTGAGGAACCGTAAGTGCCCTGTATGTGCGTGCTCGGCCGCCCCTTCCCCCCGCTTCCCGGGGACGGGTGGGCCCTGGGGTCCCCTCTCCCTCCTCCCCGGTCTCTGTAGCGCGATACTGACCCTTCTTTTATTCTCTCTCTTTTAGGGAGAAGAAAAGAAGGAGGCTAGAGGAGCTGCTGGCGGATGGGTTAGTGCGGGGCTGCGGGCGAGCGGGCTCCCGGCCCGGGATAGGGACAGGAGCAGGGACAGGGGCAGGCAGCGCTTGCTGAGGGGCGGCTGGCAGTGAGGGGAGCCGCAGCCCCGCAGAGAGGTTGGGCCAGCGGGCGGCTCTGCTGTGAGGGCCGCAGACAGGGGCTCTGGGAGCAGGAAGATTGAGGGCGTGAAAGGAAGGGGAAGGCGAAAGGGCTCTTGACCAGCAAGGACTGGGGATGAGGAATCTCCTGGGGAGAGGACCGAGGGGCTCACCCGCAGCGGGGGGCGGGTTGCAGGCTTGAAGCTTGGCATGATGGAGGCTGGTGTGCTGAGAGCTTTGTGACAGGAGCGGGAGAGCTGCTGCTGGCTGGGACCTGGCAGGGCCGCTAGGCTAGGAGCAGGCGACTCAATTCTGGCTGAAAGTGAATATTTCAGGCTACAGAGCAGCTGCTTCTGCTTATTAAAGCTCTAAATTCTGTGCAGCCTTGAAAACTAACATGCAGAAATCCTGACCTCATCTGCTTCCATCCCTTGACTGTTCCCTTCCATCTCCTCGTGGCCCTCTTCCCAAAGCTCCCGGAGCGGTACCGCCCGAGCGCTGGGGTGAGGGTCACTGAAATCCTGAGGCATGTGGGGTGTGGGGTGCATGCTGCGTCCCGTACAAGCATGGAACGTTGGGTGTGCGAAGGTGGCAGGGAAAAGCGTGGGCCTAAAAGGACTGTGGTGCTCTGATATTTTGAACCAAATCTAGAATTCACTAAAATGCGTACAAATTTTGTTAAAGTCTAATAACGCCAATACTTGGTCATGCTGTAACAACACAAGAATAAATGCTTAAGAAACAGCCTGTCTCTGAAGTTAAACATAACACCTCATGTTGAGTTGCTGGTGTTTTTCACATCTCCACGATGTCCAACTCTGTAAAAAAACAAGCTAATATATTTTCAAAAGTGAAGCTAGGTCTTACCATCTTATCTCTATAAAGAAAAATTCACATCTAAACAGAAAAGAAGTACAGCTGCTTAGTGGCTGTTTATACGGCCTGTGTAGAAGGATTGAAGAATCCTTCGTAATGTCACCAGGCGTAACGTCTGTACTTGTTTCCAAAACAAGATAAAATCCATGAAAGCAATAATTGTGGTTTACATTCAGCCATATTATGTTTGCAGAAGTTGTTGTTTCATTCACATCCTGAAAACTGATTTAAAACAGCTGAGACCAGGGTTCAGTGGAGGAAGAACTTCATGTCTTCCTTCCCTCCTAAAATCTCATTTTGATGCAACTGGGAACCTTACAAAAGTGCAAGTTGGAGGTCAAAAGATCCTCTATGAACTTAAACTTTTTTTCTTTTTAAACAATTTATTTAAGAGTTAGGTTAATGTACCTAAAGCAAATAGTCAGCCAGGAATGAGTTCGGTCAGTAATCAAAATACAGGCAGAATCTGATATGTTTATTGTTGCATTTCAGTTAAGCTTTTCTCCCATTACTGTAAACTTTTTGCACATTTCTGTCCTAGAAGTTAAAGTCACCACAGACATACTGTTTTGTCCATCTTCTGAATTCTGTGAGGATCAAAAGATTCACTCTAGATGTGACCCAAGGAAGTAATAAATTCTAAACATTAATCAGCAGTTATTGATACAAATGTTCTTCATATTTTTTCATAGGAGGAAGCAAGTCACTCTTCTTATTGATGGTGATCCAACCTTTCAAAGCTCATTTATAACCAGCTTAGTTTTGTATTAACATAGTGCAAACAATCATTTGTATTCATGTGTGGAGCTCATACTTAAAAAGGGAGGTGTGCTGTGTTAAGGAAAGGCTTGTTCCTCATAGGTGATCTTACATTAGAAAATTACTTAAGTGAGCTGATTTTGAACTATTCCAGTAAGTCACTTAACAGTTTAATTTTATAGTTATGTACTACTAAAAGTGACCTGCAAAAGGGGAAAAAGGGTAGTGAGAGTACTTCATATAAAATTCTGTCTCTGTGATTTAGAATAAGAGAACTGCAAATTTATTTTAATATTTTTCAAGTCAGATAGTTATTACCAATGGGCTCAGGAGACAGCTGGAAAATGAGGGTGTCATAAATACCACAGTACTCATAGCAGGTGAAGATTATTCAAAACGTGTACCTTTTCATAGCTGTTTAAACTACTTACTATAAAGGTTCAGATGAGATAATGTTGGGGCACATTACTGTTGCTCTTTTAGTGCCTCCCAACTGCGGTTACACGGTGATAATTGTAAATATGTTTTGTGAACTTTCTTAAAGAGACTGTCAAAAAAAATTACATACTCAACTTTGATGAAGCTCTCAAAATCTAAAGGGCAGCCCTATTTTTTTTTTTTTGGTGCCCTCTTCAAGTGCAAGGGAAATAAAAGCAAAAAGAGTAGACCCTTTTTTTTTTTTTTTTCACTTCAGGTCAACTTTTACTAGTAACAGCAAAATCAGTGGGATTTATTGAAATGCCAGTTTTTTTTCTTCTGCATGTTTGTGTTACCGCTTTCGGGTTCCACCGATAAAGCCCACTCCTGCAAATGTTCATGCACATAACTTACACGCATATATGATCAACATGAATACGTGGATACGTTTGCATGAATGATCGATAATTTACTTTTAACCTATTCAAGAAAAAAAAGCACGTTTTAGAAGTGTGGCTATTTCTCTATGGTTTTGCAGCTGAATTTACTATGTTCTGTGCAGAATGGCTGTTGATGGTGGGTATGGGGACTCTGGAGACTGGGAAGGTCGCTGGAACCATGTAAAGAAGTTCCTCGAGCGATCTGGACCGTTCACACATCCTGATTTCGAGCCAGGCACTCAAGTGAGAAACACTTACTTTAAATTAAAAAAAACCTGTAGTGTTGTGTTGGAAACTAGTGTAAATGGTTTCATTAATTGACCACCAGCAGCATATGAATAGTAAATCTCCATGAAGACCATGTATTTCAATTGGTGAACATTAATATTCTAGAAGAATGTATTGTATTCTTTTTAGGCGAATTTATTTCTGAATTGTAAACTGTTGGCTACAAGCTTGCTGTTATGTGTAGAAATGAATTTTGCTGTACAATGTAATAATTATTCTCCGTCTTGCTGTTTCACATGAAAAATAGCACTGTTTGTGTTTTGATTTTTAGCTAATTAGAGACAGTAAAGAATTTCTTGTACTTAAAGAAGATTAAATTTTAATACTTACAGAATTGGGAAAAATATTCAGTAGGGAAAAGCAAAATTTAGGCTCTTCTAATTTTCATCTGCTTTCCTTGTTTCAATACGTTTTGTTTCAAAGCTTACAGTTGAATGAGTTTAACCTTTTTAATGTGCCATTCCATTATTTGCTACTTTGACTTTAGAGTCTAGTAGGATAGTTAACAGAAAAAAAGAATCTGGCCAGCGATGTTTTCTATCTGTTTATGTTTATTTTGTATTATATATAAGCAAGCTTCTTGGAGGAAAAACACTAAACTGAAACTTGTCCTTAAACTGAGTAATAATAAAATTGACCTTACTTTTTTTTTTTTTTCACAGCCAAATTAATACAAAGAGAATACTGATACCAAACAAGGTCTTGCTTTCCTTTAAGTTGAGATATAGGAATTACACGAACTCAACAACTGATTAAAGTCCAAGTATAATTACTCCTGCAAGCTTTAACTATTTTATTGATCTAACTTGTTTTAGATGAGGCTTACTGGGCACTGAAAATTTATGACAACACAATTATAAAGTGTATGAAACAAAAGACAAATCATACCTTTCCCCGTATAGTGTATTAATTTTTCTTTGTTTGTTTTATATTTTCCACAGGCGCTTGAATTTCTGTTAAGCACATGTAAAGTACTAGTTATTGGAGCAGGAGGATTAGGATGTGAACTCCTGAAAAACCTGGTAATTACTCAGTTTTCGTCCTTTGTTTCTTAAAATCTTAGTTATTCCTTGAAATGAGCTTGAAAGGTGTTAGTGTAAGATGTTGTACTTTTTTACTTCTAGCTATCTCAAGGCTTGTCCTGAGGAGCAACGTGCTGCTGCTTATGAAGTGTAGGAAAATGCTCATTTACAGCCTTAGGTGCTGCCTAATGTTGGGAATTTTCCTCAGTTATGAGATCCTGGGAAATGAACTATACTAAGAGTAGCTAATGAAGAGTTTGGTATTAACAGTCAAAACTGAACTTAATTTTTTGTGTGTTTGGATTAATTCAAAGAGAGGTTGGAAATGCTGGACTTATGTTCTTTAAAAGTGAAAGCAGTAGAGTCAGTCTTCCTGTGTCTGTGGTGACATCCTCCTCGTTGTTGGAATCCATTTGGCTCTCTTTGGCTTCTCTCCAGAGCCTGAATGCTCAGGATTGCGTCTGAATTGCTGAATCCAGTCTGTGTAATGGAAGCTTTATTCAACATGCACTATCCTCTATGGAAATGGCTAAGGAGGAATAGGTATAAGACCAAAGAAAGTATACTACAGAATTACTGTAGTTTTCTTGACAATGGCTTTAGCTTGTAAAGGATTCTCTGTGTGCTCTGAGAAGCAATATTTAAGTGTTTAAAATGCAGCCATGGCATTGTGTGCTATCTGACATTTACCCATCAAATGTGTATGAGTTTAATTTTTCTATTGCTCTATTTTTCATCCTCACAGCCTCTCTTATTTGTCATAATATATCACTTACCATCACTTAGTTTGGACTAACACTGTAGTAGTTACTGTAGTGTACGTGCTTCCATTCAACAGTAAGAACTTCTGTCCTTACAGTTTACATGGAAAATGTGTGGATTGATATAATAAATTGTTATGAAATACAGTTTCTATACCAGCAGTTATGTGTTGGTTCATTTTACTATGGTATTCATTTCCTGCTATTTCACTACACTACAGAATTTCTCCAAACTTGATAAATCAATCACCTCATGTGAAGTCAGGCATTCCAGATCAGTCAAGTTAGGGTTTTGAGTTCCAGCACTTGTGAGTAATGTTTTTCTGGTACTGCTTTGTTGCTGCTCTGCTTAAGCAGGATTTTTCTTGAACACACTGTAAAAACTCCAAGGCAGTTTTCTTTCTTTGAAAATATAGTGCTGGTGAATTTAACCTCTGCCTAGAGCTGCTGTATTGTGGGATTATTGGAGCATAATGAATTCACTCTGTTGCTGACTTACTGAGAGGAAGGATTTGTGTGAGTTAAGGGTTTTCATAAATCTGCCATGTGTGCTCAGTCCCCATCTTTCAAAGAGTTTTTAAGTTATGATTTATTTTTATCATTTTCAGAAAGAAACACTCATAAGTAGATCTAGATGACGTTCACGTGCATTCAGTGTCTTTGAAGAGGAGGCTCAGGGGAGACCTTATCACTCTCTATAACTACCTGAAGGGAGGTTGTAGTGAGCTGGGGGTCAGCCTCTTCTCTCCTGTAACTAGTGATAGGACGAGAGGGAATGGCCTCAAATTGCACCAGGGGAGATTCAGGCTGGACGTTAGGAGATACTACTATTCTGAAAGAGTGGCCAGGTGCTGGAATGGCCTGCCCAGGGAGGTGGTGGAGTCACTGACCCTGGAGGTGTTCAAGGAACATTCAGATGTGTTGAGAGATATGGTTTAGTGAGAACTATTGGTGATAGGTGGATGGTTGGACTGGATGATCTTGTAGGTTTTTTCCAACCTTGGTGATTCTATGATTTGACACGCCGGTAAAAAATATCTTAAGGGCTCCAACATGTATGTTCCTCATGTCTCAGGCCCACTCTTCTCTTTATTAGGCTCTTCTGATCTGCTTTGATCATACTGGGCAAAAGCTGAACTTTGATCTGTGAAACAAAATGAGTGTTCAGCACTAAAGGTACCCAACATGACGTACAGAAATTCTTACTGCTTTTCTTCCAGAGGTTAATTTCTGTTCTGAAAGTCTTTAGTCCACTTGTTCATTTGATCAGTCAGTTTCGAAGTGCAGCGTTTAATGCGGTTATTGCACGTGGGATGTACAAAAAACCATAAAATAAGTTTGCAAGTCTTTGTAAGTGACAAGATTGAGTCTTAATGGAAAAAAAAAAAGTAGAGCAGGGGACTCAATTTTTTGTGTCACTTCAGGACACCACAAAACATTTCCCTTCTCTAAAGCCAGTGCTTTACAGCATTTAGTTCTCCTTTTTTTTTTTTTTTTTTTTTTTTTTTCCCAATAGACACTTTTGATGTACACCAAATGTGAGGGAATATTGTGAATTCTCCTTATAGATGAGCTTACGTCTGTGTGTTATGATTAGGTAGGGGAAAGCACTGTTACTTTCAGTAGGACATTGTCTTTGAAACTGAAATGTTGCTAATTCCATCTGTCCAAATACCAGTGTTAGCAACGAAGCATTTTAGCAAAGAAAGCTGACATGCCAATCTGCACAGGGAACAAAGAACAGCTACATTTGTTCCTCCAAAGGTTGCCTTTTAAGCATTTGGAATGAATCTTGCAGCACTGCAAGCTTTTCATTGCCTATTAAGTGAAATTGCCTATCTCTTTTCACAGGCACTGTCTGGTTTTAGGCAGATCCACGTTATTGACATGGATACTATAGATGTGTCCAATCTTAACCGACAGTTTCTGTTTCGGTAAGTGTTATTTTCATGACTTGTCCTTTGTCCCTAAAAAATATGTATGAATACGATCATTATTTTGGTTGGACAAAGTGTCACGAAAGGTTTCTGAACTTCCATATCTCAATAGTAAAATAGTACTTGCAGTTAACCAAATGATTCCTTCATTTTTATTTTGAGACCTGTGTTGTTAATGACTGATGAAGATAGCAACACCAAAGTATAATGCACACAAATAGAGATACCAGTTTTCCCAGTACCTTTTTGTGGTTGGATTATTTATTTATTGATTTATTTTTGTGCTGATAACAGTTGTTTCGTGGATAGACTTTGCTAACTCTGGGGCTCTCACATCTGATGCTTTGCAGGAATGTCTTAATGTTATCCATATCGATAAGTTGTCCAATGGTAATAATTAGTCACTTAACACAGTATTTGGAAATAAACTCTCAAAAGATTGAATGTTACTAGAATTAATGCATTTGTAATTCCTTTTTTTTTTTTTTCTAGACCGAAAGATGTTGGGCGACCAAAAGCAGAAGTTGCAGCAGAATTCCTCAACAGTCGCATTCCCAACTGTGCTGTTGTAGCGTATCCTTTTAGAGTGAAGCAGTAGCCCCAAAGACTTCAAAAAACCTAGAAAACTCTGTAGGTGGTAAGAGTATCTGAACTATTTTGCTGCAGTCCTTTTTTGCTGTGCAATAAAGAACAGATTCATTCAGCTGATGGTTGAGAATTCTTTCCCAGAGTGGCTTTGACATGCAGTAAATATGCACGGGGAACCAAGCCTAAGCTTTAAGAAACTGTTTTGTATGTTTCCATCGAGTCTTTTTATTCAAATTAGATATTCTCATTTTCACTGGAATGTTAGAATTACGGGTTTATTCACCAGGGGGTTTTGAGTATGTAGCGTAAGGCTTGTTCATTTACAAACATAGAGCAGCACTGCTGATGTAGGACTTTGTAAGAGCACGTTTTGAGCTTCCTGAGTAGTGTTCTCTGCTGTGCTTTCTCCTGTGTGTGAATATGGCACTGTGGACCTTACTTGTTTTACCAGTTGCTACAGCATCAGCTGTGGGAACTTTGAATATTCTGATCACTTAATTTTAAAAGAACACCTCATATAAAATTATAGTGATAGCTTATATCATGCTTTGGCTTTAGATTAGCAAATAGAAAGCCATAAAATCAGCCACATTATATTCCTTCATTGTGCTTACATTCAGATATTTTAAAAAGATTCAAGACATGGATGAAAGCTTTTATCGACGTAAGTGGTATTTGTTTGCATGCCAAACATGATTGGTGCTTCAGGGGAACACTGCCATTGTTGTTTTTTGCTGTCTTCATGCTAGCTAGATGGCCAATTATTTTAGACTTCTACAGTGTACTGAATGTAGACTGGTTACAGAGGTAACACAGACAAAACTTAAATGTATCTGTCTTCTTGGTGACCTAGGAAAGATGGTTAAACTTGAGACAGTTCCTCTGGAAAAGTTATAGACAGAATGCATTGGTTGTCTTAAGAAATGTGCACTAGTATAGACTTTAAATATCACTTTTTCCCCCCCTAGAGTTTCATATTATTGTTTGTGGGCTGGACTCTATAATTGCAAGAAGATGGATAAATGGCATGCTGGTAAAGTATAAAATTTTCTTAAAGCCTGGTTATTGCTTGAGTTTATGTAATTAAAATTGATCAGCTTTGCATAGAATATGTCACTAAAATGAAAAAAGGGCTGTTGAAACTCACAGCTTTCTGTATCTTCTACCTTATTGTTGTTGTGAAAAGGATAAAGTGCATGCTCTCTCATGTGCCTTTTTCTTGAGGAGTATTAGTCAACGTTTGAGCAGTGCCTTGAAGGGGTTATTTCAACATTAGGGCACGTAACTGGGGCATTGTGCAGTTGGGTTTTGAAAATCATGAGAATGGAAGTTCCACAGCCTCTCTGGGTGCTACCATTGTGATTTTTTGTCTTTCATTGGCTAAGTACTTGCATTTCTCCAGCTTGTAGAAGTTGTCTTTTGTAGCCCCACTGCTACAGCATAAAATGTTAGGCATTAAACTAAGTAGATACATCACTGTAAATTTGTTTACAAAGGAATCACTATTTACCAATATTAAACCAAGCAAGAACTAACAAAAAAACCCCAAGCAAATCCTTCCAACCAGCCAGCCAACTGTTCTGGTTTAGTCTAAGGAAATAATAGCACTTGCTGTGTGTGGGTGGAGAGGGGGATAAGATGGTAGATAAAAATCTTGTGCGCCAACAAATAAACAGTGTTTTATGGACATAAAATAGTTCACATACTAAGTGTTCAGTCTCATGTCATACCATTAAGAATAAAATTGTTACAGATTTTTTCCTGCAACTTGCATAATCAAACAAACAAGACCATGACAATGTCCACTTTTGTTCGTTAGATGTCGTTTTTACATTACGAAGATGGTGTACTGGATCCAAGTTCCATCATACCTTTAATAGATGGAGGGACAGAAGGTTTCAAAGGGAATGCTCGTGTGATTATTCCTGGTATGACAGCATGTGTTGAATGCACACTTGAACTTTATCCCCCACAGGTAACAACCATGGATGTTTCCTTTTTTTATATATATCCCATTGTCTGGTTTGATTGTTTCTTTTCCAAGTACTATACATAATAAATTAAATCCTTTTTTTCTGCTTTTCTCCCCACCCCTGACCACTCAGGTCAATTTTCCCATGTGTACTATTGCATCTATGCCCAGACTACCAGAGCATTGTATTGAGTATGTCAGGATATTGCAGTGGCCAAAGGAGCAACCTTTTGGAGGTAATTATTATGTTGCGTTGGCACTAAGGTAACATTTCTAATTTCAACAGTGTTGTTTTGAGTTAGGTGTACACCCCTACAGCCTGACCTTCTAACCAGTGTGGTGCACTGTACTTTGGAAACTGGGCCTTCTCTGAGCTCACTCAAACTCACTCTCCAGTCCATTATTTGTTCCTAAGTACTGATAGGTATCTCTTTCTCCTACTGCACAATGTCTTTCCTGACTCAAAATATAGCACATGACCTGTCTATAAACCTGTGAAATTAAGACAGATTATACATAAAATGTGTTACAACTTAGTATGTTCATAGAAATTATGTTTTGATTATTTGAAATGTCAAAGTGTCAAGCATTAGTATTTAAATGGAGTACTATGTTTTACACAAATTAAAACAAAGAATGTTTTTAGGCAAAAAATAATGCTGTATTTCTGAAGAAGTCTTATAACCATAACTTGTCTGTAAATTGCTGCAGAAGGTGTTGCTTTGGATGGAGATGATCCTGAACACATACAATGGATTTACCAGAAGTCTTTAGAAAGAGCATCACAATTTAATATTAAAGGGGTTACGTACAGACTCACCCAAGGTAAGGGTATGACACTTTGCTAACTAATGCAGTTAGCCTGGATTGGCATTCTTCGCGTTTATTAAAAGTAAGCTGGCAGCTGTGCTGGGAAAGAAATAGTTCTCTTTTCCCTTTAACATCTTAAAACAGAAACAAGCAGCTCATCTCCTGTGCCAGCACAAATATTTTATGATGAATCAGACATTTAGCATTTTGTGATGAATCATAGGAACTTAAATCTGGGACAGAACTGAACATTCTTTTTTCCATTTTATTTTTAACCTGGAGCAACTCCACAATTTACATTACACTGTTACCATGTTTGCCAGATCAAAAAGTAGGAGCAAAAGAATGTGATTTGCCTCTTTTAGCATCAGCAACAGTTTATGCCAGTTTATGCTGCGTAAGACTGTAGCAGGTAGGTTTTTGGCATAGATAAATGTGAACTCCAGTTCTGAGATACAGTTACATGTGTGCAAATGGCTGCACAGTTTTGAAGCATTTGAACATAGCTTCAGTATCAAGTATGCAGCAGAAAGAAGCCGGAGCATGAAGTTTTTATGCATGTTTTCTCGGGTATGAAGGGAACACAGTAAGTCTATACCAACAGGCCAGACTTCTTAGGAATTTTCTGTCTTTTTGGAAGGTGTGAAAAATGAAAAGGGAGCCTCTTTGTTTCTTAGAACAAACCTGTATGTATAGGAATGCTTGCTTGATATTGGTCCACGTACTGTGCTGTTTGACTGGATGGACTGGCTAAGAAGATTTGGATGAAAGTATGGTTACAGTTTGGCAAGCTTGTTCTTGCACAAGGAATACCAAAACCAAGTTTTTTTCCTTCATGCATTTCTCCAGTTAACCAGCAATAGAACTGAGTTTTACATTGATTTCTGCTGCTAAATAAATACACCATACTTGTGTTTAGAGTTTATTCACTAATTCTCTTTGTGTAGTATCATTTTTTTCCCTTAATATCTAGTCCTAAAATAGATAAATATGCCAAAGTACTTGAGCAGCCTGCCATTGTACCTCACTGATATAGAAATTCCTGGAAAGTGCTTGAAGTACCTTTGGGTACACCCTTCTGTAATTATTCTAGCTTAAAATAATCTTTCTGTATGGTTTTGGAAAAAGACAAAGCGATATGTTTTGTTTTTACAGGGGTTGTAAAACGAATTATTCCAGCAGTAGCTTCTACAAATGCAGTAATTGCAGGTATGCTGAAAGAACCAGAATGTCATTTCTTACTCATTTCACCTCTTCTTTATCAACTTTTTATTTTTTGTAAGGTAAAAGTTTAGAACAGGGAACCTGGGGAGGATAACTGTAGCTTTTGAATGGGTCTGACTTATTCTTACAGTCTTGTTCTTGTTTCCCACTTGGAGAAACTGCATGTGATTGTGTATGCATTTTAAGCTCATGTATGACGGGGAGTGGGCAAAAGCATTTCAGACTTGAGAAAAAAAAAATAATAATTGGAAATACAATATATACGTTGAACATAATCTCAGATTAGTGCCAGTTCTCTGGTGGTAATGCATGGAACTACCAGCTGCCTTCAGGTGTTTGTATTTCCCTTTCTGAAGCTTTTTTTGGTGGCTTCTTGGTGACAAGCTTGTGCACTGATGTCTGCGTGTTCTAAGATGGATGTGGAAAACAAACAAATCGTTTTTTGTTTTCTTTTTCTGATTCCAGCTGTTTGTGCCACTGAAGTATTTAAAATAGCCACAAGGTATTTCATTTCTTATTAATAACATACATGGCTCCCAATATGAGAACATGTATTAACGTTAAATGTGTTTGTCATTACAGTGCATACATTCCTCTCAACAACTACTTGGTGTTCAATGACGTGGATGGATTATACACGTACACATTCGAAGCTGAAAGAAAGGTCAGTGCCATGGAAGGCTTGCAGGGTTATTTCTTTGATTTTTATTGAACTTAGTGCAGTTTGTATCTGAAACTCGCTATTGAACTTCTCTGGCCCCTGGCACTATACCCCAGTATTTCTGAAGTTTGAAAAGCAGAAGTTATAATGTTATTAGTCTAGTTATTTTCTGGGATATTGTTTTCAGCATGTAGGGTGTAGAATTTTTTATTTTTTTAAACCTTGTATGCTTTCGGGGTGGTGGTTTGTCCATGTAGCATAGGAAAGTTGGAGCGTTTGTCTCCAGATCAACAGATACCTTGTTTGATGTCCTCATAACAGAAGATTTTCTTCTACTCATCAATTTACCAAAAACTACCGCATCGTATATGTTACAGCATATTTCGTTTTTGCCTGCTTAGCCAAAGTTTCCTAATATTTGGAAAAGTAGTTTTTGATATAGGGGGTTTTCTTCAGGCGACTGTGGTTAGTGCTTGTGTAACATCGGTATCTAAAAGGTTTGTGATGTTACCTGCGGAGGAAAACAGTCTTAGCTTTTTTGAAAGTGAATCCTGGAGATTTCTCCTGTTATACATAAAGCACAGTTTAGGGAATAAGATACAATCTTAAGAACACTCAGAAGCAAATCTTCTCAAAAAAGGTTATGACAGCAGTTGTTTTGATAGACACAACCTGTGCTCCTGTGGTGCTTTGTTTTAGGAGAACTGTCCAGCTTGCAGCCAGCTTCCCCAGAACATTGAGATTTCTCCATCAGCTAAATTGCAGGAGATCTTGGATTACTTGACAAATAATGCTTCATTGTAAGTATGCAACTATTCTGACTTATTTGATAATTTTAGGTAATTTAATATTTCAAAAAAGGTAATTTTTACTTGTATTTTTGCCTGAGTGTCTGTAGCTTTTTTTGTTATTATTTATTTTTCATGTTTTTTATATAGGCAAATGAAATCTCCTGCAATCACAGCAACCATGTACGGGGGGAATAAAACACTTTACTTACAGGTAAACTGAACCTTCTTAATTTTTTAAAATAATTTTATTTAAATTTACTTGCCTGAATTTGACAAGAAATGTTTTGAATTTTTTATTTTTTTTTCCCAGACAGTAGCTTCAATTGAAGAACGAACAAGGCCAAATCTTTCCAAAACACTAAAAGGTAACATACAGTTGTAACATGGAGGTTTTCAAGATACATTATATATAGAATATATATATATTATGTATATATATATTATAGTCTATATAGAAAGATAGTCATTTGGTTTCACCCCTCTGTATGGCATGTGTTGCTTTGTTAACAAGTGCAGTGTGCTCTTCTTAGACTGTTCTGGGGTGAACTTTGAATTGCTTCACCAAATGACGCCTGTCAACAGGTATTACAAAAAACTGTAACAAAGCAAGCTGATAACTGATGTAGATTAATGGTGCTTCGGTAGTTGTGTAGTTTTTGATAAGGTCAGTTAGTTTCAGTTCTGTTAGCTGAATTAGATGAATATTGGTTTAGCTAGTGAGTAATTTGCAGCTTTATTTCATCATATGTATGGTTTGTGTGAAGGACATTCATAACTTTTTTTTTTTTAATTTAAACTTTTCTTTCTGTTTTAGAACTGGGACTTGTGGATGGCCAGGAACTTGCAGTTGCTGATGTTACTACACCACAGACAATGCTGTTCAAACTTCACTTTACCACTTAATTTATGCATAAGTAAACTGGTTATACAGCGAGGGAAATCTGTACCCACTTTGTAAAACAAATGTACTCTGTGGATCTTAAATTAACCTGAAAAGTTCGTGTTAGCACTGGCATTGCTGAAGGTTAGGTAATACAAATGAATCACCATATTTCAGAATTTTAAGTAGAAGCCAATATTTGGTGGATTATATTTGTATAAATACTTATTAATGTACAGAACTCTGATGTATAGGAATACACTTTTTCCCAGTTTTTGTGTCAAAATGTTAATGCTGATGTGCTTTCAGACACATGGAAATTGTAGAGTGGCCAAAAGTCGTCTTGTCTTTTTAATTTTTAACATGTATGCATACATGTATATGCAAAGCAAGACCTTGAAGAAAGAACCTCTGCGCCTGGATTCAAATCGCAGCACTCCTGAGTGCTTGCTGTCACCGCAAATCCAAGAGAGGGCAGCAGACTAAAATGAGTGGTTTCCTCTCATTGGATATTGAGATTTGCTCAATTGTATGAAACGTGTGAAGTATTGAAGAGATTACTTTGTTTGCAAGTAAACATAGAAGGGTGAAATGAAAACTACGTGGATTTAGGGACATGGCCGTTTGCAGTCACCAGTCAGCTGCTGCACGCAGTACTGCAGAATTATGTTCAAGTGTCATCAGTGCTGTTAACATATTTATTAATAAAAACCCATAAAGGTACCATAGTTTGTGGCTTATTTAAGAGTGCGTGTAGCCACAGTTGGAAAAACATTGCATCTTTTGGCTGCTTTAGTCGCATCTTTCTTGTTTAAAAGCTGTCCAGTGTTTAGGAATGTTAAAGGGAGCAGTGTAGGCTGTGGGAGCAGCAAGTTCAGATACTGAGCTTTAAAAATTATTCCATTTGTGGTATGCTTCCTGCTGCGGCCAGCGGCCGAAGGAGGCATTAAGGTAAGGAGCGGGGAATGCTTATGAGTGTTCAGCGTCTCGTCTGGAAGACGGAGGGGACGGGAACCAGCGAGGGCCGGGCCAGGGTCAGCCCTCATCACGACAGGCGCTGAAGCGGAAGTCGTACCTCACCGCCATGACAGATACCGAGGCGGAAGTGGGCGTGGTGCTCCCTCCGCCATGACAGGTACCGAGGCGGAAGGCCTAGCTCCTCCTCGCGTGACGTGTTTTGGGGCCGGCCGGCGGCTGCGCGCGGGCTGTTTGCGACGTGGAGCGTGAGGGCGCGCAGGCGCGGAGCCGAGCCCGAGGCCGCCGGCTCCGCCGCTGCCGGGGAGCGGGCTGTGCGGGCCCGGGGGTCGCGGCCGCGGCCTTGCCTGTGGCCCGGGGCTGCCGCCTCTGAGCGGGAGCGGGCGGCGCGGAGGATGAGCTGGTTCAACGCCTCACAGCTGTCCAGCTTCGCCAAGCAGGCGCTGTCCCAGGCCCAGAAATCTATCGACCGGGTGTTGGACATCCAGGCCGAGGAGAGCCCCTGGCCCGACGCCGTCATCCCCGACTACGGCGACGGTGAGCGGGGCGGCGGCCTGGCTTACACTGCGTGGGGCGGGAGGGCGGCTCCCCTCACGGCCTCCCCTCCTCCCGGACCCTCTGAACGCGTTATGGGCTCTTCTCCCCTTCACCGTCTCCCGAGACACGCTTCTCCATCTCCTCTCTGAAATTCTCTTTCTTGGCGTTACTGCCATAATTTGTGTGCAGCTTCCTTCAGGCGTTGCTCAAGTTACACGGAGAGAGCACGTTTGCTTTGCTCGGGTACTCTTACCTGTTAGAGGCGTCGCTGTCCACCTTAAGTCCTTGAATTACCTTGTCTTCCTTATTCTTCTTTTGTTTTGCCTGAAAGTCAGTTCCAGGCTTTGGTAGGAAGTATTAATGAAATTGATGCTGTTTGTGATCATATTAATGTTTGCTTTATATGATATTGAAAACTTTTCTTCTGAACCTGTCGCGTATTCATATAAGGCAGATATGGAAAAAGAAGTAATTTCGAAGTTTTCTTGGTCTATATCTTTGTGCTTTTTAATTGTTTCAGGAACCAATTCTCTCATAAGTGGAGGATGGGATACCTCTTCGTGGGGTTTAAGTTCAAATACAGAACCACAAAATCAGCCAATATCACCGACAGCAATCACCAAACCAGTGAGGAGAACAGTAGTAGATGAATCTGAAAACTTCTTCAGTGCCTTTCTCTCTCCAACGGACGTCCAGAGTATACAGAAAAATCCAGTGGTGTCCAAACCTCCAGCCAAATCACAGCGACCCAAGGAGGAGGTGAAAAGCACTTTAAAGGAGTCTCAGCACTTCAGTCAGCTGGAAGTACCGGTGACAACAGAGGCAGAAGTGAAAGATTCCTCTGTAACAGGCCTAGTGGACTTGAAAAACCTTGATAGTCCGAAGGAGAAATTGGAAGAGAATTCTGTGCTTAAATCGAACGCTGAGCATGAAGAAAGCACAAATGAAATTGCTGACAAAAAAGCGTCTGCTCTAAATTTGAAAGAACCTGAGGATGCTCTTAATGAAAAAACCAGCGCGGGGGCAGATGGAGCAGGAGGTGCGCTGGATACCAACTCGCAGTCTCTTAATACAGGTACAAAAGATGCAGGCTTGGAAACTAAGGAACAAAAAACTGAGGACAGGCAAAGCAATACACCGTCACCTCCAATAAGCACTTTCTCCTCGGGGACATCCACAACTAGTGATATTGAAGTTTTGGACCATGAAAGTGTAATAAGTGAGAGCTCAGTAAGTTCAAGACAGGAAGCTGCAGATTCAAAATCCAGTCTTCATCTAATGCAAACATCATTTCAGCTTTTATCTACATCTGCCTGCGCAGACTATAATCGTTTGGATGACTTTCAAAAAATGACCGAAAGCGGCTGCTCCTCTGATGCTTTTGAAAGAATAGATTCATTTAGTGTACAGTCTTTAGATAGCAGAAGCGTAAGTGAAATAAATTCAGATGATGAATTATCGGGCAAGGCTTGTGCTTCAGCATCTGTCGCTATCAGTCCTTCTGTGCCAAAGACAGAAACGGTTGACGACCTGAAAGGTAAATCTGAAGATGTGAGTGACAGTCCTGTGGTACACGCTGAGGAAGCTGAGATGGAAGAGAGTGGGAGAAGCGCAACCCCTGTTAATTCTGAGCAGCCAGATGTTTTGGTGTCTGCTGTGCAAACTGAAGAACAAGTTGTGACAGAGCAGACTGAGCCTCAGCCCGGTGCTGATGGAAAGGTGCTAGAAGAGGACTCTGAAATGGAAAAGCTTAAAAAAGTAAGAGTAGAAGTTCTGTGAGCACACCCCCAAATCCAAGCTGAACTCCCATCATGTCATGTTAGAGATATCAGCCTTACCTTAGCTGAATTGATTAATACTGAATTAACTTAATTGTAGAAAATTATTTGGTATTCTGCAGTGAAAGAATATTGCCTAAATTTCTGGTCAAATCATTTTGAGTTCAATTATCAGTATTGAGAATTGTGGCTGGTGGAGGCAAACAAGAAGTACTGAAAAGTCAAACATGTTAATTTAATTGGCTGGTACAAATTCCTTTTTCTGTGAAGGATGAAGGAGGTTTTTTGAGGTATTTTAATTTGATTTGTGAAACTACAAGCCTTTAGTGTCTCACCAGTTATCAAGGTAATTTTTCTGCAAGCATTTTTTCCCCAGGGTTGCAAACTGGCAAAATCTGATGACATTACAGGCGTGTTACTTGTGAGCTTTGAGGACAGTAGTAGTGTAAAAGTCTGTTGTTCTAGATAAATTCATGTTTGTTTTAGCAGAAATAATCTTTACTTTTAAAAAGGAGGTGTATTAGGGTTTAAATAAAGAAGATAGGCAGTTATTGATAGTGAATAGAAGGAATTTGAACTAGTTTAAATAGATGGAGTATCCTACTTCTCCACATTTCTAGTTTCTCTGTGAAAGGCTAAACTTCAGCTTTGTGTGCACTGTTTTATTTTTCCCATTTCCTTTGTCACCTTCCTGCCCTTTTGTTCTTGTCTTTAAATTCTGATATGCTGTGGCATGTGTTACTCTATTTTTTTTTTCCTGTATTTTGTTTCAGGCATAGTGTTTTTGCACAGTATGTGACATTGGTAGGCCCTACTCTTGGCTGTGTCCTGTAGGCATGTTTGCCATACCAATGCCATTTCTGTCACTAATAAGGGAAAAACAATTGCTTACAGGGGCTCATAAAGCCACAATCAGATTTGTATTTTAAGGAAAGCATTTTTTGTTTGTTTGCTTCAATTGTAAAGACTATCAGTGTAAATTGCTTGGGAAACTCCATAGTCATAGAATCTATGTAAGTTTACATAAGCCTACATAAGTTTTCCTAACGTACTGAATAGTTGTTACTGGACCACAGCAAATTTTGTCTTTCATTGACCATATAATGACATTCATTAGTAGAATCTGTTTGATTTCTTTATAATTTTATATATGTTTGTGTTATTCCCTTTATGTTGCTTTCTAATCTGACATGATTATTTTTTTTATGAACTCCACACTGTCTGAAAGTTTGCTTTCCTCATCCAATATCAACATTTCACAGAAGAGACCTTTTCAAAAGTGAATTATTCCGTGACTTTGTAAAGAGTGGTATGAGGAGCACAGTGTTAGTCTGAGTGTTTGACGTCAGCTGTAGTTCTACAGGCTATCAGCTATAGATACTCTGGAACAGATATCTTGTGTTTAGAAATGAGATAGATCCAAATAAATGTAGCAGAAACGTGGTGATTTTCTAACTTCACATTCCTAAAAGCCTTGAGAAGTTTAACTTTGAATAATGTGGGGAGGGAATGGTGAGGGGGGGAAAGGGGAAACCTGCTCCTCTCGCATTTTAATTGTCCCATTCACCCAATCTTGGTCTGTAAAAAACGTTGTCCAGGTGATTGATTCATTAACTGAGAAACTGGAGAAGAGGGAAACACAGTTACTGAGTACTAGTAAAGAGAAGGCACGGCTGGAAGAAGCTTATGATAACCTAAAAGAGTAAGTATGAAAGTATACGCAGTCACTGCTCTAGCTGTAACTTTGTTGTAAACACACACAGTAGACAAAATGGTAAAACAGGTACCAGTTATCACAAGAACAAAGGCTGCAAGGGATATGCACTAGCTGGGGCAGGTGGAAATAATGCTTGCATGTGCTGTGATGGTATTTCTTAAAGTTGTTATTTCTTGTGGCTACAAATTCTTTCAGGAGGGCTGATGAAAGGGGTTTCAGTAAGTAAGCAGTAGGAATGAGAATCAGATGTGCAGTCAGATTTTGATATTAATAAAGGTCTTTATTATAAGGCTGGGTTTCGCTATAGGGGAAACTGACTGCTCTGGTACAAATAAATAAACTTGATTTACTACATAATTTGGTGACTAAAACAGTGACAGTGGAAGCACGGTAGGAGGGCTGGCTGTAATTAAAATATGAATTCATTATTTAACTCAATTTAAAATGCAAAATGAAAAGTTGAATTTGCTAGTTTACTGATCAAGTATGAGTTCTAGATGTTTACAAATAATATGTGAAGGTATTATGTAATGACTAAATTGATCGTAATTTAAAAATACATGTATTTATTTGCCCTGTATATGATACAGATGAGGAGGTTATTCTGAAATAACTTGATTATGGGGCAAAACTGTTAAGGTCTATCTAGCACTTTGTTGCTTTCACTGGTAACTTAGTGGATTAATGAAGGTCTTTGATCAGTACTTCTAATATGGATGTGTATAAAAAGTATAAACATATTTTAAAAGCATTTATACAGTTGCAAAATGTTTGGAATGCCACATAACTGTGAAACTGTTCTGAAATGTTAATTTTAAATGTAGTGAAATGTTTAGAATGAAAGAAGAGACCAGCAGCATTTCATCTCTTAAGGAGGAGTTTGCGCAGCGAATAGCAGATGCTGAAAAGAAGTTCCAGCTAGCATGCAAAGAAAGAGATGCAGCTAAAAAGGTAATCAGCTTTTTAATGATAGAAATCCTTGGAGGTTTTAAAATTTGATGGAATACAGCTCTGAGCAGTGCAATTTGACTTTGATGTTAGCTCTACTTTAAATACAAGGTTGGATCAGATAACCTCCAAAGGTCCCTTCCAGCCTATGTTGTACTTGGGGAGCATTTTGAGCATTTATCCATAAATATATCCTAATAAATGGCCCTAAGTATTTTGTTCTATTATTTAGGAAGTAAAGACTGTTAAAGAAGAGTTGGCAACTAGACTTAATACCAATGAAACTGCTGAATTACTGAAAGAAAAAGAAGAGCAAATCAAAGGATTGATGGAGGAAGGTAAGAATTAAAATAATTAATAATTAAAATCTGTAGAATAATTTGGAATGTACTGTATTCACATTAAAGCCTTCTTTACTTGGTGAAGAAAATACGTAATTTGAAGACTATTCATAGAATAGCAGGCAATAGATGCTAACTTTTGTACGTGCTTTCTTCACAGGAGAAAAACTTTCCAAACAACAGCTTCACAATTCCAACACTATTAAGAAATTAAGAGCAAAGGAGAAAGAAAGAGAAAATATTAACACAAAACAGAACAAAAAGATTAAGGAGCTGGAAGAAGAGTTGCAGCATTTAAAACAGGTGAGATTTGCTTTTTTTCCATAAGCTTTTTAGTTTAGCTGCAGAGTAGCCTTCTGGGGAAGCTGGAGGTGGACTTTTTTGTTTGTTTTGCTGGGAAACTCTTCTAATTCGTATTAGTGGAACACTGAGATGTGATTTCAGTCCTTTCAAATTGCAGTTGCATCTCTTCATCTCTTTCCTGCTGCTTGTTTGCACTTGCACTACTGATTTTCAGGCTGACCAAATTCAGTTTACTCAATTTTGAGTTGAAAAAAACATGGCCTTTTTTTTTTTTTTTTAACTTTAATTTGTTACTTGAATCAATATCTTAAAAACCTAAGATCTAACATGAGGAAGTATGTGAAACTGTGGTGGTGGAGTGTGCTCTGCGGAGGTGGCCTTTTCTCTTCCCTTTCTATTTGGCAAGATATTAGATCACTTCAGTCATTTTGTGTAAATTAATTCTTCATCAGTTACCACGGCTGTCACTGTCCTCACTCAGATGTCATGATCTACCCTGTGCACTGGAATTAGTCTGATGCTTCTTGTGCTTCTTGTTGGCACCCTAATAGGTACTTGATGGCAAAGAGGACCTTGAGAAGCAGCATCGAGACAGCATTAAACAACTGAATGTTGTTGTGGAGCGACAGGAAAAGGATCTTGCTAAGCTTCAGGCAGAAGTGGAAGACCTTGAAGAACGTAACAGAAGTGGCCAGGCAGCACTTGATAGTGCATACAAGTAGGCAGATATTTATATGTCTGTATTCAACTGTACAATCGGTTTTAGTGTCTATTCCTTATGCAGTGCTTCCAAGATGCTACAGTGATATATAATGAAGTTATTTGTGAAGTCACTGTTCACTTCTTTTCTCTCTCCCACAGAGAACTTGCAGATCTTCATAAAGCTAATGCTACAAAGGACAGTGAGGCACAAGAAGCTGCCCTAAGTCGGGAAATGAAGGCAAAGGAAGAGCTTGGGTTAGCGCTGGAGAAGGCCAAGGATGAGGCACGGCAGCAACAAGAAGCTTTGGCAATTCAGGTGTGTCTTAAATGTGTCTTAAACTTTCTAACTGAACAAACAAGCGCGTATGGATGGTGCCAAGTACATCTTCCATAAAGTACCGGACACAAAAGAAGACGGAACTCATTTCTGTGTACTAAGACTTTTAATTTTACTTGTCTAAAAAAAGTGACTTTGACAGTCTATGTACTAGGTGTGTACTATTTTTTTTTTTAATCAAGATGCAAAGGTCAACATTTAATTGGACACAACTTTTAGGGATAAACAAATCGCTCCAACTACTTGTGCATGTGTCGAACTCAAGCCTTAAACTTGTCAGCAGACACACCCTGCTTGATGGTGTTTGAGGGTGGTAGAGGACCGTGGCAATTAGTAGATGGCACTGTAATGTTTGCTAAGAGGTTAATGACAACGCCTTGTTTACCTAGGTGGCAGACCTGAGGCTCGCGCTGCAACGTGCAGAACAGCAGGCGGCGAGAAAAGAAGACTATTTACGCCAGGAGATCAGTGAACTACAACAGGTATTCTAGCAAATAAACAGTGCCAACATATATCTGTAAGGAGGGCTCTGAGAACTGAAACAAAATGTTTGCATGTCATAAATATCCTGAAAGAGGGGTTTTGTGTTCCCGGTTTCCTGTGGGGTTTTTTTTCCCGTGTAGAAGAACAATAAAAATGTGTAATCAAAGGGCATTTCCTTTAATATTGAAAACAAAATCACAATTTTAAAGCATTTTAAACGTAACTCTATGTACGAGACAACATACAGCCAGTAAGTTTGTAATAGTCTTCTAAAATTGCTAGCAAATATGTTTTGAATGACTCTTATCTGCCTCTTTAAGAGTATTTTTCCTGATCTTGAAGTTCGGATACTTTGTTGTCAAAGTGCTTCAAGTGGTGTCCAGAGGGAAAGTAAACTTAGTAACAGATGGTATTGGAGCACAGAGGAATTTGTACGGGGCTGGAGCTGAGCAGAATCATGCATAAATGTTGTGTAAGTAGAAGATAAGGAGGCGGGAGGTCACCTAAATTAGGGGCATTATTTGTGCTTTGCTGCAGTGCTTAGTGTGCTGCCAGGTACGAACTGATAATTTGCAAAGTCTTGGTTAACTCAGGAAGCTTCAGGTATCAGAACTGAACACTGGTATTGGATAAATTGCTTTCTGCTCTTGAAAATGTAAATGTGTGGGCTGTTGCTTTGTCATGTATCTGAAAGCGGTGCGCTTCCCTGCTGGGATTTCAGACTTCTCTGTGAGTTTAAACAAAAGGATTTTCGAATGTGAAGCGACTGCCATGTATTTAGATGAGTTGTGTGATATCATTTAAATCCATTGTATGGTTTTAAAGCTTTAATATATTAAACTTGTGATTTCAGAGACTCCAGGAAGCAGAGAACCGGAACCAAGAACTAAGTCAAAGTGTTACTTCTGCTACACGCCCTCTTCTCCGGCAGATAGAGAATTTGCAAGCCACACTAGGAGCACAAACCTCTGCATGGGAAAAATTGGAAAAGAACCTTTCTGACAGACTTGGTAAGATGTTTGTAGCTTATACTGAGCTGTAAGACTCCTGGTTGGAAAATGTGAAGTAACTGAAAGTAAATTAGAAGGGCTTAATGTTTGCCCAAGGGTCAGGTGAGTTAATTGGGATTGGTGAGCACAAAATGCATTCATGTAAGGAATTGATATATGGGTTGTTTTGCCAAGGTTCTCGGATACGTAACGCACTGATTTTCTTCAAAGCACAAAGGATAATGGGACTGTAAGATAAAAGTGTTACAGTATGCGTGTACTTACAGCATCTAAAAGAAGCATGAACACTGAGACACTGAAAGTACACTGGCATTTTAAAAAAAAAAATAGTTGTGTCAAAAATACTGACAAAAATGCCTCAACTTCCATTTTGATGCATAAATAATTGACCCACGTTATAGATGTGTGAGCAGAAAAGGTAAATTCTGTGTTGGTTTGTTTGTTTTTGCCTTTAACATTAGGTGAGTCTCAAACTCTTCTAGCAGCAGCTGCTGAGAGAGAACGGGCCGCAACAGAGGAGCTTATGTCTAATAAAGTTCAGATGTCTTCTACTGAGTCTCAGAATAGTCGTTTAAGGCAGGAGAATAGCCGCCTTCAGGCTCAGCTGGAAATGGAGAGAAACAAATTGAAGAAAATGGAAGTTGAAAACAGTAGGTGAGTACAGTGGAGTAAACTGTCTATTCTGTAAACATCTGCAGCAGATCTTTGACTCCAGGCTGGATCCTTGAGCGTTGATTTTGATCCTTGGAGTGTTGACAGTACTGTTTAAAAACAAACAAACAAAAAAAACAGTTCTTAAGAAAGCAGCCTAACTTCTTGAGGATACTTTGTTTCGTGCTGAAGATTGGAAGTGCCGTATTTCAGACATAATGTTTTAACATCTTGAAGCCATGCTTGTATTAAGAGCTAAAACATTCTTGTGTTATCACCTCTATTTTAATCAAAAATCCAAACCACAGCATCATGCAAGCCTCTGTGAAAGAAATAAACTCTGTCTCACCCAAAATCAGAACAAAAGTAAATTCAGGATACTTATTTGCTGAATTTTTCTTCCCCTTCAATGGTAGGTATGAGGTTGAACTAGAAGAACTCAAAGATGAGTATGCAAAAACCTTGGAAGATGCAAAGAAGGAAAAGGTATTGTCTGCTTCAAGTCTACTTCAGCTTTAAGCTGCTATTGACACCTGTACCAGCAGGGGGTTAACAACCTGTGTTTACTTTTGTAGGCACTGCTAACTACTCAGTTAGAAATGGAGAAAATGAAGATTGAACAGGAAAGAAAGAAGGCAATTTTTGCGCAAGAAGCAGCAAAAGAGAAGGTACCAAAACCTGATGTTTCTCTTTGGTTTTATAGAGGCAGGCTAATATTACTCTTTTTGATATCTAGAAACCAAAACTGTGGCAAGCAGCAAAGCAGCCTTAGGGCAGCACTGTATATTCTGTGAGCAGAGGCATTAGGAATTTGGCTTTTTCTTTATTGTGGCTGCCTTTTATTTTGAGTGAAGTATGTGCTTTTGTAAAACTTGCTGGAGTCAGTCTTGAGTAATAATTCATTTAATCTGAGAAAAGATAAAAAAAAAAAATTCTGATTATTTTAGCTGATTCTTTTTCTTCTGAAGCTGCTTGTTCTCTTAGCTTAAACTGCTAGCATTGCTTCCTCTGAATTCCTGTTCTAAGTATCACATAGTTATATCTAATGTCTTGCATACCTTCCACTTTAAGTCACAAAATACTCTTGCAGCATCAGTAACTTCTGATTAGCAGTTGATATTCAAGTGAAACTGTTTCTATTGCTGGTTACTTCCTCTCTCTCTAGTTCCAAAATGTAACAGCTTTATCCTTCAGAGGGTGGTAAACTTTCGGTTACTGACTGTAAACAAGATCAGTCTGTTTGGAAAGGATGTCAGTAATAGAAGAAATCTGAGTTAAATTTCAAAACACAAAAAAAGGAAAGAAAAAGAAAAAAGAGAATTAACGTGCATTCTAAAAAGTGACATACCTTCTGGGTTATGCTATTCTTCCTGTGATGCTTTTGGGCATATGAAACTGCCTCTGCATCTCCCTTGGCTACTGAAAGAGAAATTATTTTGTTGTAGTTTGCAGCTTGTGTCTTTGTTTCTTGGAAAGTCTAAAGAGTTAAGCAAAGACTAGAAGTATTAGTAGCACAACAGTTCTTCATCGCTAAACTTGCATATGTTTTTCACTAGATGTGGAGAGGAAAGGGCAGTCTGTTTTTACAGAATCTATCTTGTACCATCTCGTAAACTTTTTCTGTAACTAAGTGGTGATGTTGTTTTCCTTGTTGTTTTTTTCTATTTAAGGATCGGAAGTCATTTACCATTGAAACTGTTTCAAGCACTCCAACGATGTCACGGTCTAGTTCCATAAGTGGAGTTGATATGGCAGGTCTTCAGACCTCTTTCCTGTCACAGGTATTGTACATCAGTAATACTGGCTTTTTTTGGTGTGCTTACTTTTCTCTCTTCAGGAAGCTTTATTAATGTTGAAAATGACTCTTGAAGAGTGTACTGCTTTTAGGTGAGGTGATTCTTAAGCAAAAATTTCTAGAACTTGCTTATGAGATGTCTATGACTATAAAGCATCTGTGGAAGACAGCAGGCCTACAGTTTTTAGTGCAGACAGATATATACATGTATCAGTGCTGAGTTCACAGGACCAATTTCAGCTAGAAAATGTGAATAACACTGGTAGAAGTCAAACCAAGTGATCTTTATAGGTCATCCTGGTGTAGGGCACAAGCCCGCTCTGTAGGCAATCTCATTGACTGGTGTGGTCTTTGTGAAGTCTACTTTCATACAGTTACCAATGTCTGAGTTAAATGGTAGTTGTATGACATAAAAACTTGCCAGTAAGGAGCTGTCTCAAATTGTAAATATTCACCTTAAGCTTTTGTTTACAAAAATGAATGTTAAGTATCCATACTAAGCACTTGCTTAGTAACAATATAATTATGATTTTTAAATGAAGTAATACTTTGGGAGAGGAAGGATTTAAAAGCAGATACTTGTGAGCTTTTAAGGTTGTCTAACCTTTCTGTTTGTAGGATGATCCTCATGATCACTCATTTGGACCAGCAGCTAGTAGTGGGAGCAATCTTTATGATGCTATAAGAATGGGAGCAGGTTCAAGTATAATTGAAAACCTTCAATCACAATTAAAACTAAGAGAAGGAGAGATCTCCCATCTACAGGTACTGTAGTTGCTCTTACATAAATGAAATGCAGCACTTTTAAGGTTAAATGTTAATGCAGTCTGCTGTGTTTTACTGCTTTTATCATCAAAAAGCTCGATCCCTCTCCTCACTGCAGACTTTCAGTTCTGTTAACTCAGAAAGCGGCTGCACGAGTGGCCAAGTAGATAGGGATGAGCAAGAGAAATGTTTGTTGCTTCCTTTTTTCATTTTGGCAAGGACTTATCAAGAAAACGGAACTTGCGTGTCTGAAACAAAACAAAGCAAAGAGCACTGATCAGATTTGAAAAGAAAGTGAGAGTGCTTCCAGGAGATGCTGTTTCTTAGTTTGGTTCCTGAAAAAAAATCGTTAATTACTGTTTCAGAATGTTTAGATCCTACTAAAAGGAAAAGGTAATTAACTATTTCTTCCTCCTAATTGTGAAACATTTCCCGTAGCTGGAAATTGGAAACCTTGAAAAAACTAGATCGATCATGGCAGAGGAACTGGTAAAATTAACAAATCAAAATGATGAACTTGAAGAAAAAGTGAAGGAAGTACCAAAATTGCGTGCACAGCTAAAGGTAAGTGCATTTGTGTTGTCGATCTGGTACAGTAGGGTTTTTTTTAATAGCTCTATCAATTTATGATTATATTAAAATATGTCCCTAATTATAAATGATTTCTTTGTTTATTAGAATCCGGTGATCCCTACTCCATGACTGGTAGTCACTTTCACAGTTTGTTGTTAAAATGTGTGCTTTACCTAAGATTGCATGCTAAATCGGTGAGAGGTCATTTTTTTCTGCCACATGAAACAATGATGTTGAAGGCAAATCTTTTTAATAAAGATGTTTTGATAAACAGCATGGATTTATAAGAGTTTGATCCAGAGACTGTATTTGTGTGTGGCAGTGATAATTTGCTAGCTGTTCTTTAATGCAGCTGAACTTCAGGTTACTTCAGTGGCTCCTCTGTACCAGCACTAACTCTTTGTAGTCAAGAACTTTTAACTTTGGAGTTTCTTCTTCTCGTATTTAGATAAATCCAGACGTATTCAGAGAGTCAAAGCATGAAGAGTTTGCTATGTGCATCACTGTAAAATAAATGCACTTTGAAAAAATAACATTCTGCTCATTCTCCCTAGTAGTATAAAAGCACTGTGCTAGCAGCAAATTTTTGATAGCAAGTATGTTTTATTGCAGGACTTGGATCAAAGATACAATACCATTCTGCAGATGTATGGGGAGAAAGCAGAGGAAGCTGAAGAACTCCGGCTGGATCTTGAGGATGTGAAAAACATGTATAAGACTCAGATAGATGAACTCTTAAAACAAAGACAAACCTAACTCCTGCTGGAACTCGTAACGTTGTATGGTAACAGATTGTATAGATATTTATGTAAATGCTGGATTAAAATGTTTTAAAAAAAATTAAGTGTATGATAGAAAACGTGTCTATACGATAGAGTTCATATGTTGACAAGAATCAATGCTTTAAATGTCTTCTACTGTCTGCAGTTAAATTATTTGTGCAATATTTAAAAGATTTAAGTCATCTCTGTATTTATGTTTTTACTAAAAAAAAGGACCATTTTACTTACAAAAACACTAACAGGAAAGATGGTTGTTACCTCATGAGACAGCACTGGATGGCATGAGATTTACTCAAGTGGCCCCTTCATTCATAACCTCGTATACTCATGACAAATCAGAAGTCTTTTTAAAATGTTCTTAAGGAGAATTTTTCTAGAATTCCACCAGGTCATTTTTAATACCGAAATAGCAGTGGTTTGCTGTCTGAAGGATCATGGGGTATTTTCAGGAAAGGAAGGTCTAATATTTGTACTTGCAGTCTCTGAACATGTTAGGCCAGCAGTTCTCTGTGTAAAATAGTTAGCCTGATCTGATTTTTCTGAGCCCTGTAAAGCAGAGTGTGGGACACAGGTGAAACTGTCTAAGTGATGCAGCTTCATCTTATCTATTGCTCATGCTGTGTCTTGTGAGCTGTCCAGAGACAGCTGATCTGCGTGGTGTTCTCAACGTGCTTAACGTGTAACACCAGAGATATGAAGCATTCAATATTTGCTCTAGGGTTGGACGCTGACTTTTAAAACAGTAGCTAAAACGGTTCAGAAGAATGCAGAAAAAAAAGATATATATACATTTTGAAATAAAAGAATTGCTGCTGCTCTCATGTCATCATTCCTGGTGTATAAATAGCGAGGTTTAGACTTCTGCAGAACTGTACTGCCGCTTAATATAGTTTTCAAGCAAGTCTCCAGTGGCTGCAAAGTATTTCTCATGCTCTTCCTGAAGCGAGGTATTGGTCGAACAGCATCCACGTGGCTTGATGCTTAGCCATGTTGTGGGTCATGTCAGAGGAAACTTCGGAATTGGACCCTTGGGAATGCTGAGAATGGGGGGAAGAAGCTTGCCTCCTCCTCTTTGCATTCCAGACAGCAAATATTTGTCTTTATCTCAGAGCTGTAGCTGTGATAGACACTCGTGTGAAATACTCTGCAGTTGAAGTTCTTTGCCTATCATACTGTTGCCTCCACTGTGAGGGGTTTCTTTTGCATTTGTGTTGGAGAACTCTGTTTCTGCTTCTGTATTCAGTGGACAGGAGACAGACCAAGCTGCTGAGGTGAAAAGCCTCTCAGAGCTTTTCACTTTGCCACCATATTGAAATGTGCTCAGTTGCCTTAAGTTTTAAAAAACAAACAAAAAAAACCCAAAATGAAAACACTTGTCAGAACTCACAGATTTGTAGCACCTTAAGTCAGCCAGAGTTATGATGTGCAACTGTTAGCTCATCCATTTCTTGCAAAGCAAAACAGAAAACTAATCAAAGCCCAGAACAGGCAATAAACCTTGTTTCATGACGATTGATGGCGAGAAGCAGCTGTTTTCTTTTGCAGAGAATCAGTGCATCGCTCCTTTTACAATCTTGGAAGACAAATGGAGCACTCTAAAAAAAAATATATATATATATATATATGACATCATGGCTTTTCTTGGGATTTACTACTGCCAGCATTTCCTTTGCAGCGTGTGCGTGGCTGCTCCTTCAGGTGCCGGTGTCAGCATCTCACACTGTCTCATGTTTTCAGGAGGTAAATGAGCAATTTACACGCACACTCAGCATTAACATTTTTTTTTTTTAGATGCAAAAGCATTTGACGGAGTGTTCGATTTTTAAATTTTGCAGAAGTAGATGTAAATAGCTGTACTGACTCTTTCCGGATTCTTTATTCCCATTCAGTGCAACGTTTACTGTCGCACAGGAATCCAAGGGCCTACTGTGTCTTAAGCATCAAAGCCTTAGAAACCAGAGTAGCTGGTTGAACGTAGACTTCTAAGCATTCTGATTCACTTTGACATAATACTTGTAGGGTTTTTGTTTTGAGGAAATGTTAATGTGTACCAGGACATTTGATGCTCGTTGCTATGGAAAGGAGAAAAAAGAAAGCGTTTAGGTCACAATACTGACATCCTCTTCCATTTAAATTAGTTGTTTTTAAGTAGCCCTTGTGGAAGCAACTGATTTGCAGCTCATTCTCACCGCGTAGGCAAGTGCGGAGCAAGGTTATTTAAGGTCTCACTCAGTGTGCTGCTCAATGGGGTCTTTTTTCATGCCTTTGGCAAACAAGGGCAAGGCCTCTGCTAAGGGAGGTGGTAAAGGGAGGGGCTGGCCCAGCGTTGGGTTGGTGTTGCCTCCTTCAGGAGCAAAGAATCAAACATCTAAAACCTCACGTACCCATCCATCAGAGAAAGGGTTGGTTCTGTCAGCTTTTGTCCTGTTAACGTGTTTGTCACAGTGCACGTTTTGCTAAGGGCTACAGAGATCCTGAATGCGGAACAACAACACGGGTTATCCCGCGGTGAAAACGGAACCTTGGTTTCTAATTGTAAAATGTGTATAAAGTGTACATACAGAGCATGGGTTGGGGTGAAATAAAACTTTACGCTAAGAGCGGGCTCTGCTTCTGTTTGTCAAAGACTTAAAGCAGCGCTGTGGGTTTTTCTTTTTGGCAGGTGTGGGCCGGGAGCTCTCCTCGTATTCGGAATTTCATTTCAGCTACACGTGAACGCGTCATGGCCATTTGGGTACGAGGGCCCGGTGCATTTATAAACGCACGGCGGTAATGGGATTAGGGATCGTGTGAAATAGGGGCGAACTTCCTCTGCCGGCGCAGAGCGGCGGTCGGCAGGAAGGGGCAGCGCCGCCCGTGCCCCGCAGCACCCCCGGGGAGGAAATGGAACAATGCGGTGCTAAGAGGCCGCGCTTCCTGCTGCGCCGCGGCAGGAAAAGGCCTTCTCCCTCCGCACACTCCTCCTCCTCCTCCTCCTCCCCGCCCGCCGCCTCCAGGTGGGGCGGGCCCGGGCCGCGGCGCTGCCCGCGGGTGTGAAGGAGGAGCGCGGGGGCGGCGCTGCGGCGGCGGATGAGGACGGAGCTGTGCCGGAGGGAGCGGCCCGGGCCGCGCGGCAGCTCTCATGGGCCGCGGGGCGCTGAGCGGTGAGCACGAGGCGGGGGGAGGGCGGAGCGCGGGCTGCGGGCGCGGGGTGGGCACTCCCTTCCCCTCCTCTCCCTTCTCCTCCTCTCCCTTCCCCTCCCCTCTTTTCCCCTCCCTTCCCCGCGCCGCCACCGTCCGTCGCGGGATGTGCAGCCGCGCTCCGCTCCCCCTCCGCCCCGCTAGGTCCGTGCGCCCGGCGGCGTCTGGAGCGCTCCTCCCCGAAGCCGACAGGTAACGCTGCCCGCGCTGCCGGCCTCTGGCTCTTCGGCAAACTGCAACGCAGGAAAGGGTTTTTAGACGCGGGCGTGGTGGTTTTTTTTTTGTTTTTTTTTTTTTTTTTTTTTTTTTTTTTTCCCCCTCAGGAAGCCGAGTGGCTCGGGATGGGGATGCGTAAGCAGAAGGTGACGTGCCGTAACGGAGCGCGGATCCGCGTGGCCCGCGGGTCCCCGCAGCGTGCGCCTCCGCATCCCGGCTCCGTAACACGACGGCAGCTGCTGCTGCTGCTGGGCCCTATTGAAGTGGGGCCGCTTGAAGGCGGCTGCGCGGCTTCCCTTCCTCTTATGCTTAATTTCTTCCAAGCCGGAGACTATCTTCTGTGCTAATTATTTTAATTTTTAAACTAGAATTTCTCCTTTTCTTTCCCCTGGCACCGCTCTCCCAGCTGAGCGCTGCCCGCTCTGTGCTCGGCTCCCACGGCCGCACTCAGAGGATCCCTCGGGCTCCAGCTGAAGTAAACACGGCCGTTTTAGTGCGTAATTACCCAGTGATTAATGATCCCCAGATAATCCCGAGGCTGCACAGTCTGGTCTCTCCGTGAGAGTTTACTTTCCGTCAGACAGCACAGCCGCTCCAGCAGCACAAGTGAAAACTCTTGGCGTACATGACGCTGTTACCCGGTATGCTTGAAATGCGTGCTGCTGCAGTTACGTTCCCTTTTTCTCTCACTGCAGGAGCTGCAAGTTGCCATGTTCATCTGGCTGATGTTTGGATTGCTACTGCAAGAAATCCTGGCTAATTCCCAAGATGAGAATCTCCCTGAGCTCCAAAGCGTTCCGGGAGAGCCGATGTACAGCTACAGGACTATCAACTTGCCCGACGAGCATATTCCATACTTCCTGCACAACAACCGGCACGTTGCTGGCATCTGCAAGCAGGACTCTCGTTGTCCGTATAAAGTAGGTTCGATTTTATTTCGTCGTTATTTCGGAGCAGTTTGTCGGTGGAGTCGTATTGGTTTAGAGGCGGTGATGGGTTGGTCTCCTTGCTGGTGAGTTGGCTTCGTTAGGAATAGGAACTGCAGGGATGGTGAACCTGAGGATCGGGGCTGTGTGAGCTGGGGGCAATTCCAGCATCTACCTGGGCTGGAGCTGTGCTCCCTCTTCTCTGCCTCTCTACAGCACTGCAGAACCAATGCTTCTAGGTTTGCCTGATGGTGTGCTTGGCCTGGAGCACTGTGCTTTATGTGAGCTCAGCTTTGTTGTTGATAGCTGTTGGCAGGGTGAGAACTTTGGGCTCTTCCTGACTGGTACAGGAAAATTGGTTGACCTGAGAAGAGGTGTTAATGGCAAGAATAATGTTGCTGTGCATGTGTTTTCTGTGGGCCCTCTGCTGTGTGTCAAGAGCCCGAGTGCTCTTTGTGAAACAGCTTGGTCTGTTTTCAGACAAAGTTCTCTTCGCAAGATTTGGGAAACAGGATTTGTTATTGAGAGGTGGTTTATAAGCTAACAAACAGCTTTGGTCATTTGCTATGTTCAATGATTTTGTGTTACAGAAATACTTGAAGAAACTGAAATCCTGCTGGGGCTATGAGAAATCTTGCAAATCGGATTACAGGTTCAGTTACCCGGTGTGTGATTACGTGGAATCCGGATGGTGAGCCTCATCTTAAACGTAGGAAGTGCAGTATGTTCAAAAGGGGAAAAGAAAAAGTTGTAGTGCTCGCTTTTGTATTAGCTGTGAAGTTAACACTGCTGTGGTCTGTGGAGTCTAAAGGAGGGCTGTCCATCTTTGTACAGATGCACATGTATGCATACATAACATACATCTCTCAGTGTGACTTTCAGCTTTTTAAGGAAGAAAATCCTGTTTGAAATACTTCCCACCACAATGTTTTCATTATCCTGATTTAGCCTTGCATTCAGATTCCTAAAATAACTCCGCAGCTCCTTTCCTTAGCTTTAAAAACAGATGAAAAAATGTTTAAAAAAAAAAAAATCTAGAGCCTTTTTCAGGAGAATTGCTTTAAATTGTCATTGATGTTTTCACTGAGGCGTAGCTGATAGGTTGCTTCCCGCTTTGCATCTTGGATGTCAGTAAAGTACCTGGCTGGCTTTTTTGTTCCCTTTTAGTGAGGGAAAAAAAGAAGCTGTTATCTGTTAAAGCTATTACTAGAACTGAGCAATGGCTTTTTATTTTCCTCTCATCAGGGCGAACGACATCGAGACGGCCCAGCAGATATTCTGGAAGCAAGCTGACTTTGGTTACATTCGAGAGAGGCTGAATGAAATGAAAACCCACTGTAAGCCTGCAGTAACAGTGGGTATTTTCGATGGATATTTTGCTTTTCACTTTGTTTTAAACATAATTGTTGTTATCGATAAAATGTATTTATTTATTTTTTTTTAACAGGGAGATTCATCTCTGACCTGTTCTCAGTTCCTCCAGCACTGCAGAGCAACAAACTTGTACATTGATTTAAGAGCTGCAAAGAGAAACCACGAGAGGTCTGATTCCGTGATGCTGGAGTAAAACTAAGGGGTGGCAGGGAGAGGGGCTTGAAGAGCTCATTGAATGAAGCTGTGCGTGTAGCTGGTGTGCTTGCTGAGCTTTGCAGAGCCCGTGGGCAGAGGCATGGTGCTGATGCTGTGAGATCTACATCACTAATGCTTGACTGCTGGCTGCTGCTGCTGCTAGCAGAATGAATTATTCTAAAACTCATTTATTTTTGGGGTGAGGATGGGTGATTATTTCCTCCACCTGACTGAACAGAGGATAGTGTTTCTGTATCTTGAGCCATTCTTTCTGTGTATTCAGACACATTCTTTCTTGTTCAGGTGGCGTGCAGGGTAGAACTGTTTCTGTGTGAGAAGAAAATACTCAGGTTTTAAATGTGTACCAAGTGCTTTGCTGACCTGAGACTAAGTGACACTGGCTTGAGTACATAATCTTGATTGCAGAGCACATGTGGCACTGTTGCACAAAGGCTGATAGACCTTTATTCGTTTGCATTAGATTCAAAGAAGACTTTTTCCAGAAGGGAGAAATTGGAGGTCATTGCACCCTTGACGTGAAAGCATTTTTAGCTGAAGGTCAGCGCAAGAGCCCTCTGCAGTCTTGGTAAGAATCACTTGTCATGGCTGATGCCAAGTTCACTTACCAGTTCATTTTTTCCTTGGCATTAGCAGCTGTGTGGAAGGTGTTTCATTCTGGGGAATTAGTCGTTCCTTTCTAAGGTCGGTTTGTGTTGTTCACATTAGATACCTCTATAACTACATCTATGCAGAGTGCTGTTCTGAGCTATGTTACTGTGTAATGCTACCTTTTCTGCCTAATTTACAGCAGCAGTGGACATGAGAGCATTTTATAATCAGAGGTTCTAAAGCTTAAGTGTTTTCTAGAGATGTTAGCTCTGTGCCTGTTCTGCCTATGGAAGGAGCCAATTCGTTTGTTGAGAAATACCTTAAAGTTGGCATATTTGCCTTAGTTCATATAGGCCTGGTGATGCTTGCTCCAATTCAATGCCTGATCTGGATATATATTCATATACTGTTCCCAGGGAGCCTGTGTTTGGAATGTGAAATGGGCAGCAGTCTAGGGACTGAGTAGGAAGTGCACGGATGCTTGGTGGTAGCTGGTTTGGTATCATGGGTTGCATGTTAGCACTTCAAAGCTGAGCTGACAGTTAACTGATGAAGTAAAAAGGAAGGGAACTACTAAAACGCCTACAGGAATTGAGTTTTTATGGTTTTTTTTCATGTTTTCAATTATTTTTTTCCCACTTTTTGGACTGATGGTCAATTTCAGTTAAGAAGAGCTCCAGAGGAAGAAAAGGCTTTTCTTCTGTACCTGCCGTTGTCATTTAGATCCAGGGGTAATAAATATTGCATCCGTATTCATTATTCTGAGCAAAGCATGAAGATCTTGCTGAAGTGTCTCTGGCAATGCAGATCAAGTTGGACGGACCCACAGATCTATGCTCTAAGGCTCTTTGTTACATCTCTCCTGCCTTGATTTGTACATCAAAGATGCTGTTCGCTCCTGAGATCAAAGGCAGTGTTTAACCTCTTGAAGATCATAACCTGAAGAACCTTCCATTAGGATTTGAAATAATTTTAATTGTCAGACTCTATCAGATTTCAGCCGTCCTGTTAAATCAAGTGGACTGAAAGAACAGTTACTGAATCTTAGATATATGAAATACACGTGTTCTAATACGTTAATGACAAAGTATGCTCTCTGTGATTGAATCTTGTAGGTTTGCAGAACTCCAGACCTTTACTTCATTAGATTTCAGGCCCCTGGATGATGGCAAGTGTGATATTGTTATTGAGAAGCCAACGTACTTCATGAAATTAGATGCAGGTGAGCATGTAATCCCCCAGACATGGGTATCTTATCTTTTAAGCAAAGTTACTGTATTCCTCTGAACTGTGATAATTTTGGTATAACTGCAGCTCTGTCAACTTGTACCTTTGAACAGGGGTGCCTAGCTGTGTTAAAAAGGTGATGCTGCCTGGCTCCTCTGTTTTAGAGGGGGCAGAGGAGAACTGCTTTTTAGTAGTTTAGGAAGCCCAGGGTCTGGTTCCTACCATGGCTGCTCTTCTTGGGCAGAAGCTTCAAAACAAGATCTGTGTGCATACGATCCCAAAGCTGATGCCTGGTCTGAGATACCAAGGAGGCTGGACTATGTTAACTCTTTGTTTTATGGTAGCTTTTTATGCATTGTGGTCTTAAGGTATTAAGTTAAGAAGCCAAAAGGGAAGAAGAATGCTTTGGGAAAGAACCTGAGGAATTTCTTGGGCTTTGGCTCCCGTGCAAGTACGAGTTCTAACTTGTAGTCCTCCAGAAAGAGCTTCAGTTAACCTTAATAAAAAAGAACGAAGAGCAGTGCCAAAGGCCTGTTTTCTCATGTTTCCTGTATGCCTAACTAGTTCTTATTAGAACAGCAGTTGTTTTCGTATACTTCAGAAAGCATTTGCAGTTTGTAATGAGAAGTAGTACATGGAATGTATCTTTTTCTTTCACCGTCTTTTTGCTGCTATTCTGAGTTGTTGGAGCCTTTCTGAATACAAGTTTTCCTTCAGATTTCTTACCTTGATTCCTTCCCTTTAAAGGTTTGCTTCTCTAGGGTGTATAAGAAGCATTCAGTCAGAATTAGGAGAAAACTAGTCTAAAACGTGAGATACTACTAGTGAAAAACGCATAAACCACTGAAGAGGGGAGTGAGTAGTGAAGCATTTTGCTAACACTTTTTTTCTTTTCCTCAGGTGTTAATATGTACCATCACTTCTGTGACTTCGTCAATCTTTATATTACACAGCATATTAATAATTCCTTCAGTACTGATGTCAACATAGTCATGTGGGACACTGTAAGTCCACTGTGCTTTTAACATACTTGTAACGCGTTCTGTTTCTGTCTAATAGAGACTCTGAACCTTCTAGTAGCCACAGTTCAGCTTTCTCGTGGGCTGTGAACTGAGCCACATGGAGCTGGTCAGTTTTTGGATCATCTTAATACAGGTGCATGAACAGTAGTGAGGGAACAGATTTTCTGCAGTAAACCTGTTTGAACTCCTGAACTATTTGAACACTGCACCATAGCTTTTTTTTGCTAGCATGTGATTATCTCATGCCAATAAAGGTGTAAAAAAACAACATCACGTGTATTCCCAGTGTGTGGCATTTGAATATCTCATGCTGTTTTCTGTGGACTTTTTCCTCTGAGAATGTTGAAGGTAGACTTACTCAAAACTTTCTTCTACATTAAAAAGAAATGGAGCCTAGCACCTTTCTAAATCAGTAGTGTCCGATCTATCATAAAGAAAACTAAATAAAATCCTTTTATGTGTGATATGATTGATGTGATTATCGGATACACAACACCTGTGTCCAAGCCGAGTCAAATACTTAATTTCTTTTAAGTAGCCTTGCAGTTTTCTCTCCATCACCCCCTTAGAATAAATGCTTTTAAGTGGAACTTTTTCTGCCGTACTGCTGGATTGAAACCATGACTTTTTCAGTGTAACAATGGTTTTACTGACCTGTACTTCAGTTGTACAGGAGTGCGTTACAAGTACACAGCTTGTAATATGCCAGATAACATGCATGTCAGGTTCAAAAGGAACAAAGGTTTTGATGACTGTAACATTGTCCCACATCTGTTCTCCTGTTCTCCTGTAATATGATGTTTTCTTCCTTTGTATTTATTGCTATGACAGATATTCAGTAAAGAACTGCAAATATCGCATGCTTGCTGTTTAATGAGAAGCCTCTTCCTTGGCTAGAAGAAACTTTTTTTTTTTTCCTTTCCTTAGTTCTCTTACATTTTGAAAGCTAACATAAATGTGCCTGCCAGATAAGCAAGCTTGCTTTATAGGGAGACCCGCTGTTAATCCAGCTCCAATGGCTTTCTGAAAAGATCAGCTGTGTCAGCACTGTAAATTACTTTGAAAAGAAACTCTTTTTCTTACATTGCGTTGTTGCATCAATTAACTCCTTCAAATGTACCGTTCAAAGTGTGTAATGTAACAGCACTATCATTTTGAATGAGTCTTAACTGCTCGGTCTGCTTGAGTTCATTGCCATGGACAGCCAGATGATGGCACCAACTAACTGCTGATGAGCAGTTACCTATCAAGAGATAGACTTGATCTTATTAGTCATTCTCTTTTTTTTTTTTTTTTCCTTGATGTAATTAGATTTGGGCGTACTTTCTAGCTACTGTAGAGTTGGTGCACTGTTCTTATTAAGCAGTAATGCCCTCTGATGTAGGTTAAACAGAGCAGAAAATGAGTAGGAAATCCACTGGGTGTTGATCTGCAGACTGTCTTTGCCACTCCAAGAAAGCAATGTTTCTAAAGCACTTTTAAGGTGAGCAGATAGAGTTAGAGAGAAGTCCTTTCAGCATGTATCCTGGTTCCCTCTTCCACCAAATCACATCATTGCTTTCAGTTTGAGGTGTGCGTGCAGTACACAAGTGAGCATCCCAAAACAGAAGCAAATGTGAAACAGATTTGCTGTGACATTTTACTTCGAATGCTACTGCTGCACTTGGGTTCCCGGGTGGTTTTTAGTCTCAGGAGTCCAAGTTCATATCTTCTACCCTCCTTCCATTTCTATCACTTCTGTTCCACTTGTGTTCTGTTGTCTCTGGGGGAACACCTCACACCTTGCTCCTAACTCAGATTCTAATCTGCTGCTGAAGAATTTGTCTGGATTGTTAAGTTATAGAACTGTGTTAATAAAAAATTAACTACCTGCCAGGTAATTCAACTACCTTTGTAATTGCACTTCTAGCTATTTAGTAATGTGTGCTTTCTGTGCTAGAGTGTCTTAGGTCCTGTGGTGGTGATGTGCACGTTATGGGTCTGTTTAAACCTGCATATAGAACCTTTAAGTCACAAAGGGAGTTTTTATATGCATTTATGAAATTATTGTGCCTTTCTATTCTTCCTTTCTGACACAGAGCTCCTATGGCTATGGAGACCTGTTCAGCGAGACGTGGAAGGCATTTACTGACTATGAAATAATACACTTGAAAACTTTTGACTCTAAAAGGGTATGGAATTTTGTATTTTGTCTTAATTTGTAGCAACTGTGTAGTAAAAATGCCTGCTTCTAAAGCTGCTTCTGGATATATGTTTTTCAGAGAAGAGCACTAATGCTTGACATGTATGTTTAATTAGTGTAATATGAGTGTGTTGCAAACAGGAGACACAGTTGTAACCTAATTCTGTGGCATGTCTGCATTTACATAGATGGACCAAATTTCTCTACCTTCCGAGAAGTGATATTTGTGTGTTAGTTTCTCTTCTACAACACCCACTACTGAAGCGAAGGATTTTCAAATGGCACTAAGTCTTCTGGTTCCTACTGAGATAGATATCTTCCCTTCCAACTGTTAGTGTGTCTGCTGCTTATCATCAAACATCAAACAGAATAACCCAAAACAAGTGAAAAAACACAGACAAAACTGCAATATCTTCTTCTTCCATCGTACAAATTCTTTCAGAGCTCACATCAGTCTCTTAAATCCCTTAAATTCAGTCTTAAACTCTGTGTGCTTCACCTGGCTTTCTTCTATCTTGTTCTGGTTTTTTGGGGGTATTTTTTCCTGTTTTTTTTGTCTTTTAGATGTCTTCCCACATGTGTGTCTGTAGCAGCTGAGCTGAGATCTCCTTTGGGATCAGGATGGTCTTTGTTCTATCCTTTTGCACAGTCGAGGAAGTGAGGATGTTCTGACAGGAGCGTGTAATTGCTAGCCCTTTACAAGCAGTGATCCCGCTGAATGAGCATGGGTTGTGCCAGCGGAAGGTAGCAGTGCAGTGTAATTTCTTGTGATCTCCTTTTGCAGGTGTGCTTTAAAGAAGCAGTCTTCTCCTTACTGCCTCGGATGCGGTATGGCTTGTTTTATAACACACCATTGGTGAGTCCTTACCCATCGTCATGCTAACTACACGCGTATATGGCGCTGTGAAGTCTGAGCTAATGAATTTCTCAAATATCCAGCTGAGTTGTCATGAAGTGTACTGCACTGAAGGTCTGTTGAACTCCAAAGGAAATGATCTTGCCTAAAGATTTTGAAGTTACTTCAGCTAGCTGATGGTAACTGGTTGTGTGCAATCCTCTATCCCACTGTTTTTGAGAGATGTGCTGTATCTCTTTACTGAGAGGGCACCACGAACTTTTGGCAGAGCACGAGAGCTGCTTCTCTGGCAGACTTTCCTAGGGGTATTAGCTCGTGTCTTGAGGCTATAACGCTACAGAGAGAGCCACGTTGCTTCTAAATGAAAGTGCCTCTTGCGTTGCAGCAGATAGTGACGTGCTCAGTGCAGTGTGTGCTACTAGGCTCTTGTTCCATAAGAATGGCACAGGACTGATGCCAAAATGAGATGCTTTTTCTGAGTGAAATAACCTTTTGTTGTAACGATTGCTTTTCTGCTTTCAGATATCTGGCTGCCACGGTACAGGGCTGTTTAGAGCATTTTCTCAGCATGTGCTACACAGGTTAAATATCACGCAAGAAGGACCCAAGGTATGATAACCGAACGCTAAAACTGTAATATGGAGCTGACAGGTCTTACCAGAGAAGCAGCATCATCTGGCTGGTGTGAAGTGATTTCAGTGTGGAACAGGAGCACACAGTGCACTTTTTGAGGGTGCTTGCCATCTTCTTCCAATAAGTCAGTTTGTTCCATTAAGGCTTTCAGCAAACATGAGGACAGGTGCCCTCCTATCTTGTTTCCACAGGACAGGCTTTAGAACATCTTCCTTTCAACACCAGTGTCTCCTCCCCACCTCCATTCTCTGTGCATGAGGTCTTTGTGTTCTTCCCAGCCAAGCATTGCACAGTACACGGTCTCTTCTGGAGTGTGCAGGCAAGAACCTGCCCTTGGGTCCGATAGAGGGGATCTCACAAAGCAATGCAGCGACCTTGTTCTCTGCAGGCACGCTCTTTATCAGTCCTCATGGGTTCTGCTGAGCTCAGATCAGAGGAAGAGATGGCTGAGTCTGGTCCTTCCATTCCAGCCCAGTACCATCTGTCTGGCCGTGGGCTTCTCTGTTCTAAGAGCTGGTAGCTGTTGCAAGCTGTCACAAGGGCTGCGTTGGTGGGTACAGCAATCCTGGGCTTCTTGAAGTGTTTGCTAGAGAGTAGCCTACGTGTCATCATTGAGGGGCACGCATTCAAAGCACAGCACAGACATTTAGTTATGCTTCTCCTGCTGACTCTAATGGGAGTCACGCAGTTAAATCTCTTTATTTCACTTGGAACATTCACCCCCATGAGACCAATTAATTTAAAGAGGTAAAATGGAGAACTGTTACAGAAGAAAAATACTTTTTTTTTCCATGGATCTTGTGCACAGACCGTCCTGAAAGCTGCTTTCCTGCTTTCAAAAACTGGTGTATGATGTGTAACACAAAGACTCTTTTGTACGGAATAAAATAAATCTCTCAGAAAACATTTTATTATTTGCTAATAGTCAGCCTTTCACAAAGTTCTTGACACTTTTAATCTGTTGGAAAATACAATGTGAATTTTAAGATGCTTACATCATCCATTACATGAGGAGGGAACATATTTAGTTGCTCAAATAATTGCCAAAATTAAGGATGGAAATTGTGGTTGTGGTTTTTTCTTCTTCTTTTTTTCTTTATTTTTTTTCTTTTTTTTTCCAAATGAGATCTGCCTCACTGCTAACGCTCAGCTTCTTCTTTATTTTTAGGATGGGAAAATTCGAGTCACGATACTTGCACGCAGTACGGATTACCGGAAAATATTAAACCAGAATGAGGTGTGGCCCTTTTTATTTTTAAAAGAAATTTATTGGAAGTTAAATTTTGCTCATTGAGTTGATTTTTCAGGCACAGACAAGACATCTGTCTGCTGACAACTCTTGGGCAAATACATTTAGTGCTAATATTAATTTCTTCTAATATGCCTTTTATCCTGTCTCTGCTTCTGTTCACCAGATGCTGAACCTTGTTGCCCTTTTTAAAATTCCAGTGGAAGTCTACAGATGTAATACTAAAAGTATTTCCTCTTAACAAACAGATGCTGCAGAGCTTCTGATGACATTAAATTATTCTGCTTTCAGATAATTCTCTTGTTTCTAACGTTCTCAGTGTTAAAGGCCGTAACAAAAGCTTTGTTACGCTTGCAGATCAAGATATGTAAGCAGTTGTATCTGAGTGTATGCATTTAAAACTCTGAGTTTCATATTGAATCACTGTTTTGAATCATGCAGCTTAGTGGCTTTAGGGTGAAGCTTCTCTCTTGATAAAATGATAGCATCACTTTTTTTTTTTTTTATAGCTCTCTTCATTCTTAGCTGTTAGTGCCTGACAAAAATGGATCGACGTCATTATTCCTTATGTAAGGGAGAGGCTGAGTCTTATTTCATGCGATATCTTGGTGTCAAAACAGGCAGGGCTCAGATTGCCAGATGTGTGCAGTCTGCTGCACTGACCTCAGTGCCTGCTTACACCACGTGTGCTGTACATTTTCTGAAAATGAGCATATAATGGAAAATGAGAAATTAATTTTTTCTTTACTGATCTTTTATTAAGAAAAATACTTGTATCTCTCTCCCTCTCCTGCTAGCTATGAATTGAAGACTTGGAAAAGCCCTTTTAAGTTAGAATCCCAGGCTCTATTGGCTTTACTTCTTGTGTGTGTAGGAGACTGACCTGGTCAAATATTTTTGAAAACCCTTCTAGCTACCAATTTGCTTCTTTAGGTATTGGAATCTCTTTTGGAAATCCAACCTGAAGTGTCACATCTTCATCAATTCCCATCCTCAGCAAAACTGATACCAGTTTGAGTGGCTTGGGACTTGGCCCTGTAGCATATGTAAAAGTCAACAGTAGTCTCTGAGATTCAAGTCCCCTCTGCAATGGCTGCTTTACTAGAAGTGATATTTGTATCCTAAATGAGAATGTAGAAAAGTAGGAAAACAGCTTCATATGGCAGTGACATATGTTGTGTCTTCCTCATTGTAATTCCCTGGTGAGGAGTGTAGGGGAGGAATTAATTGAAACAGAACACCAAATCGTTGTCTTTTTTCTCTCCCCTCTTAGCTTGTGAATGCTTTGAAAACAGTATCAACGTTGGAGGTCAAAGTGGTAGACTACAAATACAAGTAAGTATGTTGCTAGAGGAAACTAGTGTGGCTACACACTTTCTATGGCTGGTGAAAGCTGTTGTCATGCAGAAGTATACACCTCTCAGTTTCTAAGCTTTGCAAAATCCTGGAACTGGTGAGAAGAGATGAATGTTACTGAGGGAGTGGCGGGTGAGCTAGTTAAGCATTCTCATCCTATGATGCAGTGCCTAGGAATGAATTTATCTTGTAGCATGCCGGTGTCTTATTTTATGTGACTCTTAATTTAGTAATGAATGATAACTCAACTTGTCTGCTGCTCTGGTGGCTCCTGAAGACACCACTTGAGATCATTTTGTGGTTCCCAGACATGCTAGGCACTGTGCCAGTAAGAAATGGCTCAAAGGAGAAGTTCCCAAGTGGTGTTTTTTTGCACCAGATGGCAGCAGCTCCTTTGAGGTCAGTGGTGCTGTCCTGGATCACCCAGGAGTAGGGAGGAACCGAAGCAGATGAGTGTTTTCAGCCAAGCAGAGGGAGAGCGAAGAAGTTGAAAGTTGATTTTGTTTATTTTCTTTTTCCTTTGTCAATGACAGCATTTGAGGGAGTTAATTATAAAGAGGAAGGCAGGCCTCTAGGCAGTCCCTCTGTTTGAAAGCATAACCGAGTGATGCTTCCAAAATTCCCATACTTGTTGAAACTGTTGTACCATTCACTATTAGAGATTCCTACAGCTACCCTCTGCGTCATCCCCATCACAGTTACAGGGCTTTCCCTGATATCTGCTCTTACAGTAGTTTAAACAGTGATGATCAGAGATGAACTAACTAAAATGATCAGAGAAGAACTAGCTCTCTTCCTTTTTAATGTATGTATTGTTAACACATGAGTGAAGGCTGCTACGATTTCCTTTTCCACTTGTCAGACTTCTCTCACAATTAAGTATCTTTTGCCCATTATTTGCTTGCTTGCTCAGGGAACACCAGGTTATTTAAAATAAAATACTGTATTTGAAGGTTACATTCAAAGGATGGGAAGGAAGTGAGAGTTTGAGGCAGGAGCTGAAAAACAAAACAAAATTTGGTGTCCTTCTGCCTGCTTAATGCCCTATGAACAATTCGGGTCTGTTATGTTTTAAAAAAAGATGATGCAATTGTTTAAAAAAAAAAAAAAAAAAAAACCACAAAACCTCCAAAGTTTGAAAAGTTTAAACTTACCAATGAAATCACGTTTTTTTTGGAATAGGCTCTTATTAATGTGAAGCTTTGAAACCCGTCTGCATTTCTTCTAATTCCATGCTGGGTTATTGCTCGCTGCCGCATTTATGATTCTTAGTACTGTTCCCTGAAAAATCAATTCTCTCTTTCAGTATTCCCTTAAGTTAATTTTGCGCTTTCTACATGTAACTAATTCTTACTGAGATGGATAGGCATGCCAGATCACTATTTTTGTTGTGTTGTCTGCAGGGAACTTGAATTTTCAGAGCAGTTGAGAATTACCCATAACTCTGATATATTCATTGGGATGCATGGAGCTGGACTTACCCATCTGCTCTTTCTGCCAGACTGGGCTGTTGTTTTTGAACTGTAAGTGTTTTTTTCCTCTTTCCCTTTCTATTATACACACAACTGCTAATATATGTTCATATATGTTAATTAAGCACTTTCCCCTTCTAGTATTTGACTACAAATGTTTCACTTGCATTGTCTTCTAGTCTTCATTTTTGACAGTCTCTTCATCTGGGAACAGAAAGTGAGGAAGCTTTCATTATAAATGATGATGTAGCTATCGTAAGGGCTTAGCAAGTGATTTCTTAAGATGCCATGTTATAAATATGATGCACCCTTTTATTTTAATTAAAGCAATAATAAAAATAGAACAAGTCTCACAGATCAGATTCTGTCTAGTGGGTCTGAGATACAATGGTATTTTGCTGACCTGTCTGATTATATAATGATGCATGCCCAGCCTCTTACAGATCCCTCTGGACTATATTGCTGTTCTCCTTTCTGTACCTGGGACATGAGCACTAGCTTGCCAGCCAAGCTCAGCTGAATGTCCTTCTATCTTATCTAAAGTTCTCCAGTAGTTCCATTTTAAATATATTTTGTCATGAAGCTGGCTGTTAATAGGTGTTCCAGTTCTATGGAACTAAAGAAAAAGTGCAGCATGCTTGTCCAAAGAGCACTGAATCCCCTATGCTGGGAAATTCCACCTAAATCCCTGCAGCAGAGAAGGCTGTGGAGCTGCTGCTTTGTGGTGTAATCTTGGCTTGAGAACATTAGGAAATAAATTCAGGCACCTGGGGGGTGTTTTTACATGCCCAAGAGCTGCTACAGCTGGGCTGGGAGATGTCTGACATGTGGATGTGTCTCAAACTGTCTCCTTGACCACATGTTAAGAACGGGTGGGCAGCCCTCGTTCTTCATTGTGGTGGGGCAGAATTTATCCATGGTTTTGTTACCTTGGAACTGCCCAGCAAAGGTGTAGGCTTTGACACTTTTTTTCCTGTTTCATCCTAATCAACTTGAGCACAAACTCTGTAGGTGAGTGGGTTCTTCTGCCTTTCCCTAGGTACAATTGTGAGGATGAACGTTGTTACCTGGATTTGGCAAGGCTGAGAGGCATTCACTACATCACCTGGAGAAAAAGAAATAAAGTATTCCCTCAAGATCAGGTAACGATGGCCACTGGTGGAAGGGTGGGGATGGTTTTTCTGCTGTATTCATACTCTACTGAATGAATTTAAAGGCTAGTTTGTTTTGCTTGTCTGCGTTCTGGTATTTGAAATACGATTTTCATTCTTTAAGCCAAACAAATTAAGTTCCGTGTTGTGATTAAGAAATCATTTGGTATTAATGGATGAGGGAAGAAGAGAAATTGATCCATTAAGCCATCCACTGCATTGCTATTTTGCAGTTACTTAGCTGAATCTTTTGCCTCGGAGCAGATCAGTGGATCAGAAATAATGTATTAATAGCACATGCTCATTTTTTTTCTTTCTTTTGAATGGAAGATGTATGGGAAAATTTTCTGACTAAAAGACCTTATTTCATTTTTTTAGGGACACCACCCAACGCTGGGAGAGCATCCAAAATTTACAAACTACTCTTTTGATGTGGAAGAATTTATGTACTTGGTGCTTTTGGCTGCAAATCATGTTTCACAGCATTCCAAGTGGCCATTTAGGGTAAAGCATGATGAACTCTAAATCAGACTTCTGACTGAAAAATTATTTTTAAATAATGCTCCACAAAATACTGTAAGAACGTGAAGCAAAATGCTGGTGTGAAATAAGGAAACCTCTACGAGGGAAACAACTCATAATTAGTTTGTCAGAACACTTCAGGGCACCACACCTAATCTCTATCATCCATCTCTTTAAATCTGGGTGCTTTCTTTCAATAAAATATATTTATAGAACTCTTTCCCCCCTCCCCCCCTATATTTCTGCATTCCCGATTCTGAAGTACTTGTCTTTGTAAAAAGCTATGTCCATCCATTTCATTCATGTTACAGATTCCTTAAGTTTTTTGCATTTAAGTGTAACTTTGACTCTTCTCCCTCTAGTTTTAGATGCTAAAATGCAACAGATCTGCTCACTAAGTTTAGTCAGTCTTCCCTCTCCATGCAAGTGAATCTTTTCCTATATGAATACTTACAAACTTCGGGTAATCTGGGTATTTCCTACTTTTTCACTTAAAACAGCACTTCTGCTGTGGAAAACCTTTGCAGATTGGAAGAAAAGCACACACAGAAACCTTCATCCTTTTTGAGGATGCTAAAGGGATTGGACTTCAGGGTTTTTTTTTTAATGACAAATGATAAGGAATAAAGGGTATCTTTCAGCTGCAGCTGGAAGGAAATGAAATCATGAGGAACTTTGTTCTTCGAATCATTAAAAGCCTCATCTATTTTTGTTTTTGTTTTCTTAAAATGTTGAAGAGTCAATCTCGAAAACTTACAGAAGTCCTTCCAAAGCCAGTAGCATCACTCACTGTTCTCACTGAAGCCAAAACTGAGCTGTTTATAAAATCCCCCCCGTGCTGATGCAGGTTGGTGCTAAGGAGGGGAGGAGGGAAAGAAGGAAACAAACAAACAGAGAGAGTAGTTGTGTTGTCTTAAGGGGAGATGTGTGGAAGAACCAAGCTCAGTGAGTTTTCAAAGGAAAAAAGAGAGTTCCCTTTTACACTATGGATTTTCTGAGAATGTATTCCCATGGTACATCTGCAGTATAATCAAACAGTTTCAGTGGCTTGAAGCAAAGCATGCATTTGTATGCAAAAGCAAGACAGTTACAGTAAATGTAGACACTTCACTGGCATAATCGTAGATATTATTGACTTCCATTCACCAACAGTCATAGGCAATTTCACAGGGGTAGCTACACTCGCTGACCTGCCTATACTGGTAAAAATGAGTTACAGGAAGCATAATTTTCATATAGATCTGTCATGACCTTAAGCAGTGCATAGGAAAAGCTGATCCATGACGTATATTAAGGTTTTTGTTGCAATTTTTGGTGTGGTGTATCACGTTACTGATGGGTAAAACTGTTTTACTTTAAACAACCATGGAAGCAAAATTGCACTTATTTATATGGGGAAAAGGAAAAACCTTTGAGAATACGATTTCTTGTTTTGGGTTGGGTTTGTTTTTGTTTGCTTGTTTGTTTTTAAATCTTGTAGCGTTTTTAAAGTAATGTATAAAACTTAAGTCAGTAAATGAATGTGGAGAGGGGGAAAAAGACCCAAAAAATAATTGAAAATATAAAAGGCATTTAACTATGAACTGTGCACAGATGTATGTGATAACTTTTATAAAAAGTCTTTTAATAATAAAAAAAAAAGTATAAAAATTTTGGTCATGGTTTGTCAAGTGTTGGAGGCCAGTGCTGTAGATACCGGTTGTTGCATGGTGTTGTTTCTTGCCACGATAACCTGATGCTTGGAGATCCAAGCTGGTGCTCGTTTCTTTAGCTGGGAATTGTTCACAGACAGTGCCATCATCCTGTACTGATGGCTTTGCTGCCAGAGCGTTTTAAGTTTGGCTTGTGGAATGTATTTGTGTGTGGTAAACTTTCTGTGCTGCAGATGATGCTGTTCAAGTGTGAGGGCAAGCACGTTCTTGAATCTTTACAGAAGCAGCTAATGAGGAGCTTCTCTTTTGTGCCGTGCTAGGACTCACTAAATGGAGCAGTCAACCATATGCCTGTATGCATGGTGAGAGACTGTGGGGACTTCATCCAAGGGTAAAATGTCCTGCCAGCATTCACTGGTTTCTGCAAATTGGAGTGCAATGTCAATAGTTGATATTGACGCTAGCCAACGTATTCTTCAGCCTTTAAGGCTTAGTGTTGTTGGGCTGAAAATAGTCATTTTGTTGATGAGCTTTATGAATAGTCCCAAAATTATCTTGGCAGCTGAAGGGAGTTCTGGTGGATTGATGGGATTTTGCCAGTAAATCCTCAGATGGAGCTTGAGCAACATCAAAACCTGAAAGAGGGTCTGGGCCATCCCGGTCTGCCTGGAAATTGGAATCAGGGGGAACCTTTGGGACTTTCTGGGCTACTTGTTCTTTAGGCAGGGTGTGGTTTTGGTCTCTATGTTCCTAACAGACTACAGGAATTTTGCTCTTTGCTACTCTTGATTTTTGTCTCGGGATTACTGAAGAATTGAAATTGTGTTTAACGTGCACATCGGCGTCGGCGTGATGAATTCACATTTGGCGCTCAGTGAATGCTGCCAACTCTGAATACTTCCAGCATTGCTCCTGTTTCACGTGCAGTGTAATCTGGAGCTGGTTTGGAAATACAGAATAACTTACAGGCACACATGGTGTCTTTGTTTTACTTCAGAAGTCTTTGAGATGTGCTTAATATTTTTAAAGTTCTGCAGAAGCTGAGTAAGCGTGAGGAGTGGTTTGTGATGGGGAAGTGGTAAATCAGGGCTTAAGGAGGCATTTGTAAGTATGGTTTCATTTTTGCTGTTAATCTATCTGGTTCTACTATTAATGTGATTACTCAGGGTTTAGAGTCTCTCCTGCTAAAAAAAAAAAAAAAAACAGAGGCAAATTAAAGGAAACGTTCTTGGGAGCTTTATCTCTACACAAAATGGTAAAGTACGAGGGGAAATTTTTCTTTGGTTTCAATGCTGCAGAATTGTTCCAATTTCCAGTGTTTGCGCTGAAGCTGAGTTCTCACTTCCATTCCTCTGAGCACTTCTAATGAATTGGGTTCTTTACCTGAAGAATATTTACATTCTTTATTCTTGGGCTGTGGGTGTGATTTCCAAGTGCCTCCTACATGCTGCAGCAGTAGGTGGCACCAGAGCCCTATCAAAGTTCTCTTGGCTCTTCTAAGGGAATCGAATTTCAGATGCAGTCAGCTCTCAGAGTGCAATAAACCAATTACTCCTGCAGAGGATGATTTTGTTTTTCCCTCCTCTTTGTGAAGGGAATGCCCAGAGAAAATAATCCAGGGAGATTTTAGGTTTTAGCATAGGATTACTCAGATGCTATGATAGCAGAATACTTTTCTTCAAATTTTCTAGAAGCAGCTTGGTGTTGGAAGAATAATGTTCAGCTGATCTTTTGTAGCAAAGTAATATCTCTCATTTCCTTTTAAAAGTAATTTTTGTGCCAAAAATATTACTTTTGAGCAGTTGACACAATTCCTGCTCTGATGCAGCCTTGGGTTTCGTGTATGCAGTGGCACCACCCGCTCATGCGATGCATCGTGCACCTTCTGCCACCTAATTACTTCTCCCACTCAGCTCACTGGGGTTGTGTGTGTGTGTGTGTGTGTGTGCACACATCTGGCACTCAGAAAACTGTAATAAAATGCCAATAGTTTTTAATTTATTAAAAAACAATTACTGTGAGGGCTTTGTTTTTCAGAAAGCTGGTGAGCTTCGCAACATTACCCCTTTACAGAACTTATCCCGCAGTCCGTCATTAAAGAAGGAGTTGGCATTCAATCTCTGCATCCCGCAGGTAATTAAAATCCTGTTGGTGGTCCTGTGCTGGGTGCAGGAGCTGTCCTGCCCTCGCTGTGCAGGAGGGATGCTCGTGCTGTTCATGCTTTGCAGGATGCCAGGTAGGAGGGTGGGAGCACGGCGGTGATGGCGGTTGGACATCATTCATTACCCCATCAAGGACTCGGTGCGTCACTCAGTGAGCAGGCGTGTGCATTGAGCTGACAGCTCCCAGTTGTTTCTTTGCCAATTACCACGCCAAAGCCTTGATAGTGTAATGAAATATGCCTCCTACCTATCACTTCATCTTTGTCAAACTGACTGGCTGCTCTTAGTGTGTTATGACTGCACGGACTGTAACAGTGTCAGAAAAATAAGCAAGCTTGTCTCCCTTGTAGAAGGATGTGAGCCTCAGAGACAGGATGGGTGCTGTTAGGTAAGGGTGCCTCAGTTTGGATGGGAACATGTGCAGGGGGAAAAACCCTCGTGGAGCAGCTGAGGCCTCAGTTCTGTCTTGGGGACCCAGCGGAGGATGAGAAATGTGGGAACTTTTCTTTTGCTAGGCACTTTTATACTTAGTATTCAGCATCTCTTATTTCTTATGGTCTGACTTGGTCTAAACTATCAGTCCTCCTGCTTCTGTCCTTCTACCTGTGCATTCTTTGATGCCTCTTAATTCATAATTTAAGCAGCTTGGGTTCTCCTTTACAAAACTTCCTCCCAGTGCCCCGAGTCCCTCTGGCTGAAATGCAAAGGACTGCCCTGGTGGAGGTGTATGTGGAGCACCAGGTATTCTCCACATTGCCACTAATTCCAAAGTTGGATAATTGTAAACGGAGAGAATTGCAGCTGAAAAATATCTTTGTGCCTTTGAAGGCTGAGCGGTGTTTGGGTTTGAGTTCTTGTAAGCAATCTGTTTGCTGTTTGTTCTCAGCGCTGCCTTCCCTAGTGAAGGAGAACTGTGTCGTTAGTTCAGTGCAGATTATTAAAACATTTCATTAAGAAAAAAAAAGTTAATTAAATTAAGAGGAACACAGAGCTCCTTCTAATGCCCTTGGTTGCGAGGCTCTCCCGGACGTTTGCTGTTCAGTGATTTTTACATTCAACCTAAAGGAAAATTTGGGAGCATCAGATCTCTTAATGCATGCTTCAGAGAAAACACTTTGTATGGTATGTAATAAATCAATCATGGCTTAATAACCATAATGTTTGCCTTTCGAGTCAGGACCTCATGAGTAAGATGAGGATTTAAGAAAAATAATTGACAGCTTTCAGATCATTTAATGTAAACTGTTTTATTGATCTGATTTGAAAGCATTTAATATTAGCTTCGTGCAATGACATCAATTGAGGATGCTGCTGTCACTTTGGGAGCAATAGTTGGAAATGCAAACCCTGTCTGTGGCAGAAGCTTGATCTCAGCAGCAGGGCTTGGCTCTCTCCCCCTCGGGGCAGGTGGCTATGCATCTCTGCTCCATTCTGTTACTCCTTTCCACTTGGAGCTGACCAGACCTGGACATGCTTTTCTTGCTACCCTTTGGCTTTGCTGCAGGTCTGAGGTGATGCATGGGGCTGGCTGTGGCTGTGCTGGGTGCAACCCACAGCTCACTATTCGGCAGCACTCAGATGGCATCAGAGATAGGGATGACACCATCTTATGCAATAATGCTTCTCCTGCCTGCTCCTCTTCCAGCCAGCCCATCACAGAGGGAATTTTTAGCAGGGCTCCTGTAGGCAGCTCCATTTCCTGTTATTCTTTTTCACTATTAGCTCCTATGTGAAGCAGTTTCTGGTAAATTGAAGTACTCATGTCTACAGATTCTTCAGGTCATCCATAGACCTTTGCCAGTGCTGTTGGCCCAGAACTTCTCAAAGACCTGTTCAAAGATGATACAATTTATAGGTGACTTTTCCTTATTATTTTGCAGAGCAACTTGCAGAGAAGTGCAGCTTTCCTCTACAGAAACATATTGCTCACCTCGGCATGAGTAACGTTCAATGATGTCTAATAGTAATCAATTTCTTTGACAATGAAAGAAGTCGTGGCTTCTGTCAGAACTGCCTGTGCATCTCCAGTGCTGAATCCAAGCTTTCAATATGCACTTTGAGAAATCGAGTTATTCCTATCTGCGTTTCTTACCTTTCCCAGGGAGGTGGTGGAGTCAACATCCCCGGAGGTGCTCAAGAACTGTGGAGATGTGGCACTGAGGGACGTGGTTGGTGGGCACGGTGGGTGTGGGTTGGGGTTGGACTTGGTGATCATAGTGGTCTTTCCCAACCTTAACGATTCAATGATTGCCAAGCGTTTTTTGGTGCAGTCCCTTCCTAAGGGAGGTAAATTGCCTGACTGTCGTGTGCTCAGCTCCTGGAACCCAATAGTCCAGGCAGAGTTCACCACTGAACTTGGGTCCCTCGGGAACAGAGCCTCTGTCCCTGGGCTGAGCCCTGCCGACAGCAGCTGTGAGTTGCTAAGAGACAGCTCGTCACTGCACGGGGCGGCAATCAGCTGTGTGCAGGTAATTAAAGCCACAACTGCTTTATTATTAACCCTTAAAAAGTATATATTAAATTTAATACGTTCCTTTCTATAGCCCAAGCCAACAGCACCATGCTCCACATGCATCCACATCCATCAGGTGCTATCTGTGCGACTGTTCTTCCCTTGGAGATGACTTCCAGGGGCTGCCTCATGCTCTCGCCATGACCTCACCCTCCTCAGCTCAGTAATTCCTACTGAGACAATGCGCTTTCCCCACCGTGTTTGCCACACTCCCATGTTTCAGCAAGGCAAATATCTCGGGCTGTCTCCATCACCGGGCAGCCTTGCTTGCTCAATTTTGCTGTTCCGTTTCTTGCTTTATTCAATCAGCATGTATTTATGTACCTTGTGTCCTTTTTCTGCCTGCCCATTTTTATTGGACTTCCTCATTGTCCACATCGTTGTGCTTGCCTGGCAGGGCTGTGGATCTCACACTGCTGTTTCTTTGGGCCAGCTGTCGCTTCTCTCCTGACCTTTTCCCAGGAGATCTACATGCATCACTTCAGCTCTGTTCCTCACCTTCTCCGCAGCTTTTATCTTTAATACACTCAATCTTGCTGTTTTCTAACCCCCCTTCTCCTAAGCTAAGGTGACCTCTCTTCTTGCATCTTTTTTCCCAGGACAGAGAGAGCCTCCAGCTGCAGACCTGTGGGGTTGTTTTGCCATCAGGACTGCTCCCCAAGCACTCAGCAGCAGCTGCCCATGCTCCACTTGCCCCGGGCAAGCAATGCACAAGCATTACCCAAACACTGGAGACCAGGTTTTGGCTGCTGTTAACCCCCACCCAATGAGTCCAAGCCTGAGGACTGCAGAGGAAGGGTTTTCTGCTGATTCACAGGTTTAGAGGCCTGCCCTTGGGTGGGATTTTTCATTTTTCTACTCCTTACAAGCTCCCCATTATGGATCTTGGGGATGTAGCAGAAAGGCTTTCCCTGATGGCTCCTGTTGCTGACTTCTTGCCTCATGCAGTGTAGGGAGATTCTGTGGAGTTGGTGTCAGGACAGGAATGAGATCCCCTGTCCAGTGTGGCCGAACTCGGGGCTGTGATTTAGAGCCATGATTTAGAGCCATTCACCACAGCCAGAAGCACCTGTAGAGACTTTATTCCTCAGCTCCTCAGCTGAATCACAAATGACAGCAAGAGCTGAAGATGTAATGACCCTTGAGGTAGAAGAAATTATTTACCAAACCGTAGATAAGACGACTGTTATCTCCTGTATTGTGTTTCAGGCAACCAATCTATTGCAGATGTTACCATAGCCATGCTGTTTAATTTAAAATTGTCCTGCATTCCTTATGTCTCAAATTCTTTTTCTGGGAAACAAAATCCTTTCATAACCTAAATGCAGCGCAGGAGATGAGAATGGCTGGTTTGTGGATGTATGTGGCCATTCCAAGGGAGCTTTATGTAATTGTTTTTTAAATAGAAATGCTTGCTCTATTTTTTTTTTTTTTTTTCAGTCTGGTTCATCCTGGTTTTGTCGGCTGCCATATGTTTTCTGACATATGCTCCTTGTCTAGCAATAAAAAGCTACCGAGACTAAGAAGCCTTCGTTAATTTGTAGCAGGCAGAGTAAGAGCTCCTCTCATTGTACTAATTTTGGGAACTCGGCAGCAGATATAATATAATACGGGGATTATGAAGGAGTTCTTACCAACAGTTTCCTGGAATAATATTCTTTGTGCGTGGGTCAAAAGGGCAAGGATTAACAAAACTGTTGGTAATCAGAGACAGAAGACCGTTCTGCTTACCTTTAGCTTTTAAAATCTCTCTGTCAAAAGGGGAAATGATGCTGGCGTGAAAAGCTTTGCTGTAATTCTGAATTGGACATGGTTCCTAACCCCAAAACCTCATTCATTTTGGACAAACCCCTGATACAAATATCAGCAATCCTGAGCTGTTCTTCCCATGACCTCGTGGTGCTGCAGAAATTCGTGTGTTTTCTGTAAGATGGCACTGCGCAGTGGTAATCGGTCACATGCTAATGGAGTGGCAATCAAAGCTGTCAATGAAAATGATCTACATGCGGAGGCTTGATTATATTTGTCCTGGGATACTTCTGTGCTAAAGGATTTTCAAGTTTTAATCAGTCTGCATTAACGGTGATGCTCTTGCAGTTGATCGTGGAAAGCAAGCAGCCGTTGATTGTACTAAAAGCATTAAGTGACCTCTGCTAATTAAAAGACAATGTCAGCGCAGCTGAGTGGAGTGCCTGGGTCTTTAGATGAACATTAAATGAAAATCAAAGTGTTTGTAGGAAATAAATGTGGTAAAGGTAAGGGCCTTGTTTGTGGAAACAGCAGGTCATGTTTCAGTAAAGATTCTGAAGTCCATTAATGATACCCAATACACCATATACAAGCAATGTGTTGAAGAAGACCAACCTTCCTCCTCAGCTGCAAGATGTCTTCGCTTGCTTTACCTTGGCTGGGGCACTTCACTCAGGAAAACCTGCGATCCAGTGAATCTCTGTTGTCCATAAATAAGCTAAATGCATTTCCTCACCAACGCATGTCACCTTTTACATGACCCAGACGCTCGGTGTTAAGTTCTGTGTTAGGAAATGATGTAGTCAGTGTCTACATATGCAGTCTTGCTTGCCTTCTTCATTAATCTCTGTGTCTGGGAGAGAAAACAAAACAGGTGCAGTGACTGTGTACAAGCACATCCTCTACTCGTCAGAGGCTGTACATGGGCTCTTATTTTCGGTGTTTTTAAGAGTCACATCTACACCTGAAGGTATTTCAAAGAAGCTATTTCTTTAAAAAGCCATACAATAAAATAAATAGTTGGCACAGAGACTCTTGGAGTGCATGATGAATATTTTAATAGTTAAAACTCTAGCCAGAGAGAAACGAAATGATTTAGTGCTCTAAATAAATCTCTTTGTGGGTTTTAATGTGCAAGAATGGACAACAATGGCTGTAAAACTTTCCCCTGTACTTAGGTCTATGCCATAGTATACTTTGTGTACGTTATATCCGCAGCAGTAATGGTCTGTTATGTCTTTTCAGATGCTGAGAGAGGGTATTAAAACAATTTTTCTCCTCCAGCACTTTGCATAATAACCTTCAGGTTTTGAGCAGAGAGTTTAGACCTTTGGTCACGGTCGCAGATGTTCATCCTCGGCACCTTTGGTCTCGGGCTGTGGTTCCCGGTAATTCAGAGCTTTTGTATCCTGTGCCTGGAAGGGGAAATTGGAGATAGGAAGTCCTGGGGATGCTGCATACGGAAGGGGGATCTGCCAAGGGTTCCTGTACAGAGCAGCTCAGGCAGCACCAGTTGTAGGGACTTCTGCTCTCACGTGGATGCAGAATATCTGGGGACTACAACAAGTTCCAGACTAAAATGGAAAACGTTTGGTTGTGCCACAGCTGGACGTTTCCACGTCCTCCTCTCTCTCTCTCATATATCTGAGTTCCATTTCCATAAGTTGCTATCCTCTGTGTGAGCAGGAGTCCGTCAGGCTTAGCTCTTGCTGTAAGGTTGATTTTCTGGCAAGTCTTTCTGCTAATTGAGTTGTCTGTATTTTCTTGCTTTTATAGTAATTCCTGTTGCTATAAGTAGTGAATGCAATTGCTGAAACGGTGGTGCTAATGTAGATTATTAAAATTACATTGAATCATAAAAATGTATTGTGCAGAAAAAGATACAGAACAAGGCCGTGTGACTTAAGCTTTATATTATTTTGGAACATTCTCTAGTATTTATAATATAGACAAGCTATGCTGTAAATACAGTTATTTTGTTTGTCTTCACACGTTTTCCAAAGTAGCATGTTTGGATGCCTAAGTTTTTAGGCTTCCTGTGCTCATTGAAGAAAATGGGGAAGGTCTGCTAATAGTTTTCGTTGTTTTTTTTTTTTTTTGTCATAATTTTGGAAAGCATCTGGGGTTGGATGCTCAAAAAACATCCAGAATTACAAGCCACTTCTGAATATGTTTGTGTGATGTGGGATGTTTATAATAAAGATGCAAGGAAGAAATTTAACTGGCTAAACTCGGCTCTGCACCTCGTCTATATGTTCATAATGTGCATCATGTCTATTTCTAATGAAGAAGAGTTACGGAGAATCGGTGAATTAAACTAAGATTTTGTCGTCTGCTGGCCTCTCAGCCTCACAATAATAAAACAAACTGTTCCAGTTTTCCCCTTCTTGTGGCAGGTGCTCAGGGAGAAGATATAGGAAGTGTCATGAAAAGTTGGGGAGAAGCACGAAACAGCACAGATGTAAGGTCGGTCTTGTACAGGGGAAAAAAAAGTACAGTGCATAATCTCAGCCCTTGATGGAGAAGATATGGTGAAATGTTGACTCTAATTGCCATGGGACACAGATTAGCAGATGGTCCCATGGATAGACTGCTCTTCATGTCTATAAATAGTGCAAGTTAATTTATGCAAGATCTTTCTTTTCTTTTATAGCCATCTCCCAGTGTGTCAATATCTTTCTGGCGAGGAAGTACCAGCTCTGGAGCTAGAATGCCGGTCCTGTCTAAAGCCCTGCTATCTCGTGATTACGTTACAGCAAAAAAGCATCTGATCAAGTGACTCGTGATTGAAAAGACAGGCAGTGACAGCCTGATCCGAATGCACCTTCATTTCAAAAATAACTATCGGGTATCTGCAAGTCAGCTGGAATAATAGCAGTGAGAAGCGGGGAAGGCAGCACGGCTCCGAGCGGGGTCAGGGAGCTTTCGTGCTATTCCCCATCTCGTGCTGTCCGAGCGGTGTTTTGCTTTGCAGATCTCTTCTGCATCTGGTTTCCACCTCCCTGCTGGAAGGGTTGAGCTGAAGCTGGTGGGAAACCTCGTGTCTCTAAGCTTGCCTTCGCCGAGGCTGATCAGCAGCACTGGTGGGTAAGTGGCTGTAATTAAATAAGGGACAAGCAAAGTTTTGGTGAAGCTTCCTTATAGGGAGGTGTGGTTTTTTGTTGTTTTTTGTTTTTTGCCTAAGAAGGAGCACTTTCTCTTCCCAACATTAACAGAATGCCAGCTAGCCTTGAGCCATTCCTTTGTGCACCCCTGGACAGGTCCATGAAAACGTAACAGGGGACCTGCAGAGTGAGTGACTTTGTGCCATCTTGAGCCTAATGCCAATCAAAACCAGTCACCAGAAATGTGTGTGGGAAGATCCAGGCCCAGGTTCTGCTCTGTGATGAATCTAAACCCTGTTTGGTTCAGTGGGGATATTCTGGATTTGCCTACATGTAATTTAGAGCAGATTTTGGACCCTGCTCATGAGCATTATGCCTTTTTCCTGCGGGAAGGAAGATTGTTTGTGACCTTACTTAAACTAAGCAGCTTTAATCTCTGGGTATGGAAGCACCAAGACTGGGCTGGGGGCTGGGGACACAGCCATGAGAATCCTATAATCTTTGGTTAAGTTGTAATGAAATTGTCCAGGATGAGAAGGAAACAGATGGATTCTGATTAATTTCTCACAAGTGTAGACCTCAGCATCCGATGTAACATATGTGGTGAGCAAATGTCACTCATGCCTCCAAAGTGCAGAAAATATCACTATTGTCAGGATATATTCATTGGCATATTGGCTGCTGAACTCCCGAGGGTATAAAGATGCTGTGCATTACATTTAGTCCCGAATTAAATATTCAGAGGCAGAGATACCTAACCCGTCCCTGTATGCCTCACTGGTTATCACAGTTGAACTTAATGAATTAAAAGAGGGAGGGGAAGGGAGATCTTCCCCCTCCTTTGTAAATCGTTATTTACTGTGGGAGGAATATCAGGATGGCTTGATATTTCTGCATTACAGCATTCAGTTGGCTGGCAATAGAGCCTGAGTTAGGGAAAATAATGCAGCTTTGAGCTGTAAATGAGCAACTACGCTACTTTGATCTTGTACTGATAGAAATCAGAGCCTGGCTCTGTGTTTGTGGAGTCGCTCTGGTTTCTGTCACTTCTATAATCTATTCCATGTAATTGCATATTTAAAAGAAATGAAGTTCATTTATTGATTGCCACTGTATTGTTTAAGGCAGGTAAACATAAGAGGCCAGAGCTACTTGCTCTTGTCTCTGTGTAGTCTTAGGAAGTCGAAGGAGCTATGCATGCAAGTAAAGCGAGGCCCCATCTGCGCTGAGGAAAGATATTCATTACAGCTGACTTGTCCTGTTAGAATTACTGCCCCAGACTGTTTCTCAAGAAAAAGATGTCACTAAGATATCTATTAGAGTATTTCACTACTGAACTTGGGAACCAAATATTGAGCCGCTGGGCTCCGGCGTAGCCCAGGCTCTGCACAGGGACGTGGTCCCCACTTCCAGGCCATTCCCCTGCAAAATCATGAAACCCGTATGTTGGTGTTTTCTATTCTGAAAATGAAATCCTCATTAGAAAAAATGAGGGGAAATAAGCACTTTTGCTCCCTGCTTTGCTGTGTGTTGAAATTGTATCTACCTCAGTTTGTACATTTTCCTCTTCCCCTTTGGCAAACACTGTTCCGGCTCACATTATGGGTTGGTTGGTCTTAATGACCTCATTTTTAACAACTACATGGACATCTTTTTGGGAAGCTGGCACACCTCAAAAGGAGCTTTATTTCCAATTGATGAATACGAAGCTGGTAGGACTGAAGAAAGCTGGAGACAGCCACATTCGCTGCTGTCACCAAGTGGCTGAAGCCCGCTCGCGCTTCCCCATGCAGTGTTTTGTTTTGTTCTAAATTGAAGATGGAGCAAATCTCAGTAATAGCTGGGACTTTGCTAAACGGCACCCATCTGCTAAAGTCATAACCTTCATTTTAATTAAGACCTCTAAGTTTTGGAAAGCTTGACCTGCGATTCTGCTTTCTCCTTTCTGCCATCTAATTTTCTGACCTGTGCTGGCCTACAGGCTCCCGGCGCCTTGTGAAGCACAGCAGTGCTTTGTTTGGCTTCTGCACTCATTACAGACAACTAGTAGTCTCTGTGCTTAAACCTTTAAAAATCCTAATAAGACCATCAGACTCTGATTCTTCAGGAAGCTGCTACACCACTGAGTGTTGGTTTTGCTGAAATTCCTGCCACGGGCTGTTTCCAACCATTTTTGCCTGGTTTTGCCTTAATTATATACCAGAAGGGATGGAATAACTCACACATTTGCAAACTTGGTGAACAATAGCGCTGTCCTTTGTCAGCTGAGAACTTCTTCTGTTTTTCTGTTTTTGTTTTTCCCATGCTTCCTGATGGTGCCTCACTTGGAGGGTCCTCCACTTGAAGTGCTCTCACCAGAGCCAATGGGACAATGTTTCATCATCACTTATCGCATCAAGACTGCACAAAACAACACAAACCCTGTGCTGATCTCCAAAATCACTGACCAAGGTCAGGCTGGCTCTTTTTCCTCCATTTTGTCACATGGCACTGGAGCTTCCTTGAAATGCATGGTCCCCATTTGCCATCCTGGAGACCAGAAGCGGTGCAGAGGCTCCTTGACCCATGAAAGAGGTGATGTTGTGAAACTACATCAGGATATTCTGACCCAGTTTTTGTTGTGTGAAAACCTCAGAGGCTCAACGTGCCATCCCAGCTAAATGCATGGTTTGCTGAATAAACCGACACACTGCGTGGCAGGGCAGAGGATTTTGTAGATAACCAGAAGGCTTGAAGCCATAAGAAGCGAAGCTAAGGAAAGAGATGGGCTCACAGGGAAGCTAAAATGGTGGGTGTGGAGATTTTTATTAATTAACTGCAAAGCTGGAGAGAAAAGGAATACACAACCAGTACGGAGTTGTCTAGTGCCTAAAAACAGTCCCGCAAATGAGTTTAACTGAGATCATAGCCAGCCAAGTGAAGCCATTCCCAACGTGCAGAACGTGGAGAGTGGGACCTGAGCGCGTTGCCTTTGTCTCTTCAGCTGAAGCACAGCACGTGGAAGTCCCAGTTGCTGCTCCCTGCGTGCTGCAAACTGGTGGAGATATTAAATTGGGGCGTAATGATGAATGAAACTGAGGGACGTGCCTTGATTATCCCAAGTTTCTAATGTATAATTGAATTATTTTGGTAAGTATATTTCAAGCCCTTTGATTTCTGGCCTCTGTTTTTAATTACTCAGCCCCCTCTTGCCCTTGTGCATTATTATGCTGTTCATTAGCATTCAGTGAGACTACAGAAGTTTGACTTCTGAATAAAGTAGCATACGAAAGAGAAAGGATGCTTTTTATCTTACCACTTAATAATTTAAATGGAGCTCTTTTCTTTAATCAATGTTTAATAGTACAATAGCTGTTTATTTAAACTGCGCATTGCCTAATTTTGCAAACAAAAAATGAGAGGAAGGATAAACACATTTAGAAATAATGAGCTTTGTAACTATTGTAATCTTCAAAAGATTTAAAATATCTACAGCACTTATAATGTCAGTTCATCTCAACGAGACAGTACCATGGGCCTGGATGTATCTGTATCATTTATGCAGTGTTAAGCAGTACAAGCCTATTTGATATTTGCAGGAAGCAGAAAACCTTGCTAATTGCAAAACTGAAAGCTACTCAGCAGCGTTAATATTGTTGGCATGACCGCCAGCTGCGATGATTAGGATGTGTGACAGAGGGAGAGATAATTTGATCACAGGCCTGGGGAATGGGAGCTCCTGTGTCCTGCACCTACAGAGGAAAATACGGGGAGAAAGGCAGGGGGGTAGAAATCCAGTGAGGATACGCTGAGTGTGTGATGCTTGTTCTATGTCATCAACAAAATCTGGCTTTGGATGTGGCTTTGCCATTGCGAGCTGCTACTGGGAGCCTGAGCCATGGCAAGGTCAGGGGAACCTGCAGAGCCTGACATAAAAGAGATGGACTAAAGCACTCATCCCTCTGCTCAGCGTCCTCATCTGTAAAACAGGAATTGATCAGGGATATCTCGAGGATTTAGAGATATCTGGAGACCGCTTTGGAGGCATTAAAACTAGCGAGCATAATATCTGCATTTCAAAGTACTCTTTGGACATCACTTAATTCATTTTGACAGCAGCCCTGCGCAAGAAATGTGGCCGTCTCCATTGTCTGGATGGGATAACTGAGTCCAAGACCAGCCCCAGGCAGATGGGGAGGGGAGCACAGTGCAGGGTGCACCAGGGCAGGGGAGCAGTGAGCTCCTGTCTCCAGCAGCTCAGTTATAAAAGCACCTGTGGCCAGCATTCTGCTCTATCTGCATGTGCTGGGGGTGTTGATCCCATGTAACCCCCACCTGATGTCCTGGCCTGGCTCTTTTCAACAAATTATTCTCCAGACAGCAAGACCAGAGTTTTTTCTTCTCGTTTGTGTCTCCTGTCCCCTAAATCCTTCCCTCTGCTGCCAAAATCTCCAGCTGTCTCTTCCCCCCCACCCTGCTCCAATCTACTTCTCATAACCCTTTGTGCAAGCTTGGAGATCCTTCCCTTCTCTGCCATTTCTGCCTCCTTCTTGAGGCTTCACAGGGGCCCAGGGTAAAGACTGGAGGAGAGTAACTGTGTCAGGAGCAGTTGGGATGGAGATGGTAACTCCGTGGATAAGGGCTGAGATTGAGAGAATTGATCTGATGCCAGGAGCTTGTTCCCTCCTGTCCTGGCTCTTTGGTAACTCCTGTTAACGAGGAGAGCTAAGATGGGTTGTGCTAATGTGGGATGAGGGAAAGCTAAGATGGGGTTTTTGGACCCTTTCTTTCAGGCTAAACGAATTTAGCCAAGATATGAGAATCTGCTACTGGCTTATTAATTCATAATGAGCTGTGGTGTAAATGCTACAGAGATTTTTACTGGTTTTCAAATGCGTGCTTAAAAAGTTGCAAGTGGCCAACTTGGAAGGGCAACACGCAATTCCGAATCTATAGCAGAGGAATGATTTCTTGTAATAAAAGGAGCCTGCCCTGATCCACAGAGCATATATTCAGTGGTTCTTCCTATTTCAAGGATGTTTGTTCTAGATGATGATTTGCATTACAGCAGCACTTAGTCTGATCCTGGCTGTGTTCCCTAGCATTGCATTAAGCTCTTCAACCACTTATTGTGAGACAGTGCCCTCCCTCATATTTAAGCACCTGCCTCCCTCTGAAGCGTGTATTCGGATATCACAGGCGAAGCAGGCGCCGGGGCTGCAGGAGGAACGGAGGCTGCAAAGTGAGTTGGTGAAGGCTGCGCAGAAAGTCAGTGGCAGAGCAGGAGGCAGACTCCGTTTCCCAGCGTGCTGGAAAGCACCGACCCTGGCTTCGTAGTCGCTGTAACCTCCTCTTTTACTTTTTCCATTTGAACTAAATTCCCGAGCGTGATGATTTATTGATAACACGCAGGACTGTGGTGCCCGGGGCCGCAGTGACCAGATCCGTGATAAGAGCAGGGGGAGGTGGCGGCCCTGACCCTCCTCTCCCTTCTCAAGTTGCGGCTGTCTCCAGAAGATGCTGCGAACTCCGGCCGGGCTGCGGGCTGAGGAAACGTCTCCTCCTTCCTCCTCTCTCTGCTGGACCGCGGCGGGGCTCAGCTGAGGTCCGGGCTGCGCTCGCAGCTCCGAGCCCAGAGGGGCGGGCAGCTCCGTCTCCGAGCAGCGCAACCTTCCCGGCAGCACGGAGCGGAGAGGAACGGTGAGAGCCGCCTGGAGAGCGGGGGGAAGCCCCGCACCGGGGGAGAAGGGGAGGGAGGGAGAGAGAGAAACGAAGGCCGTGATACCGTGCTTCCTCCCCGCCCGCCTCTGAAGAGGAGGAGTGGGAGGGGAGCTCCGAAGGCACTCGGAGCCGCCGCCGAGCCGGTGCGGAGCATCCTGCCGGCAGCTGGAGGGCGGTGCGCTGTCCGCTGCCCTGCAGAGGCGCGGAGCCAGGTACGCGGCGGTGGGAGCGGGGCGGGCCGGGCCGGGAGCCCCTGAGCAGCGCGTCCCGCACGGGCGGAGGGAGGAGGCAGCGCCGGGAGAGCTCTGCTTCGTCCGCAGAGACTTGTTGGGATCGGGCTGCCCCGGCCCGCAGGCTCCGTGCCAGGCAGCGGGCAGACCCTGTCTCGGAGGAGCTGAGATGTTAGTGCTTAAGAAAGGGTCGCTCACGGGCGCTGCGGGCTGGGCACGCTCCGGCAGCGGGAGAGCGGCTCAAAGTATTCCCATTATATTGAAATATACGGATGTATTGCTGTGCGTGAAACTCATTTACTGCCATAGTTACTCCGGTGAATCCAGCGACTCGGGTGGCACTAGCAGTCGGACAGTTTGCTTTGCGGATATCGCTCTTACTTTTGGGTTGGTTTGTTGTTGTTGTTGTTGTTGTTTCTCTTTAGAAATGTTTTTAATTTCACCACCGTTTTTAGAGCTTCTGAAATACTTTTATTTCCCAGAGCAGGTGGTTTCTCACCACTGTACTTTTATCTTTTTGAGTGGGAGGGCTTGAAGATTTACTTTCTTTAAAACAGAGCTCTAACAATACCCGCTCCTTTTAGTGAGGCATGTGTTATTTACCAACCCCACCAACTTCGGTTTGACAAAATGAAGAAGCTGAAAATAATCATTTAAGGGATGCCACTTTCCTTGTTTCAACAAGTTGCTTTGTTCTCTGCTCCGGTAATTTCCTCTCAAACTCGTGTTTGTCATCGTTATGTAGATGATGTGGTGATATGTGTGATGTTAAACCTGCAGTCACTGGGGATTAATGCATGGGCATGACATCATCGACAGCCAATGAGGGGGTGGTTTTGGACACGTACCAACGTGCCTTCCAAACTGAAGTGGTGATCCTGCCCTGCTCCGATGGAGTAACACAAGTTTGGACAAATGGGGTGGTTTCCTAGCATGGTTTCATTGTTCTGCTCTGTCTTGTGCCTCTGAGATAGGCACGGTTCATTAACCAGGTACATGTGTATGATTAGTCTGGTGGATCAGAGATTTGGGAAGAGTCGAAGAATGGACACACTAGTTTCCTGATGTTGATAGCTACGATGTGGCTGAGCTGGTTGTTGGCTGAATACAAACAGCCAAAGAGTTCTCAGCCTCTGTGGCAGGAGGGCTGCTTGAGCAATGTGTGAGAGCACACAGAGGCTCTACCTGTACGAACTGCACCTTGCCTTATCACTTGGAGCAGAGCTGCTCATGTGAAGGTGGGCATAGGCATGGTGCTGCAGGAGAGGGGAGGGAAACCACGCAGTCAAGTGGGTGCTGCTGGAGCTTGTGGGGTAGGACAGCTCCCATGCCATGCTGGCGGGTCCTGCAGTGGTCTTGACTTCACCCCAGGACCTGGATGCCTCCGTGCTGCCAAGGTCCAACAGGGCTGAAGCTCTCGGCCTCTGATCCTGCCATATTGCTTGAGGGTTGCTTAAACTCAGCCGTCGAGGGTAGCTTTTGCAGAATCACAGCATGCGTTACCAAGCACAGCCTGCCCCGTGGAATGGGCATTTCTGCCTCCGTAACCTTCATCATTCTGCAGCAGATTTGTTCAAGTTCCCTGCAGTTCAGCAGGGGGGCTTCAGCACTGGCTGCATGAGATGTTTGTGTCAGTATCACAGATATTTGCACACAAATCATGTGTATCAGTTTAAATATTTTCTTCATGTTCTCTAGAGCCCCTACTCTCGAACAACAAATTTTGGTCCAGAGTTCATCCTGGAAGTTTTTAAATTTTTTTTTTTTTTTTTGTCTGTAGTTATGTGTTCACTCACACAAACTCTCTTATCTGCGCCTTTGCATCCATAGCCATTTATATTGAGGGAACCACGCAGAATATTTGCAATACAGCAGACGTGCCTCAGAGGTACGCGTGATTCTTACGCCTTTGATGCCAATAAAACGTGACAGGATACATCTAATGAATCACCTTTAAATTAGAAAGCAGTAAACAAGCCATCATTGGATTAAGTGAATATTAAAATGAGAAGAATGTTAGTGTCTTTTGGTATCCTGTGGCATATTTTTACTAGCTAGGAAATAACGTGGGCTACTGCAGAGAGAAAGGGTCTCTAGAGAACTGTAATGATTTTCATCTGTGTGAAATAGATTTTTTTAAATGCTGTTACTTACTATCTCATGTTTAGATGATGCTGTAGCAGAATTTTTTTATTTCTCCTAGTTTCATGCCTATGTTTACTATTATTGTTCTGAATGACTTCAGTGCTTGTGCAAGGTGAAGGTCTGATGTACTCTGGTAGCTAAAAGCTCCTAATTGTATAACAAAAACACATGCAAAATGACACACGAGGCTTAGTGATAGATTTCAGCCCAATTCTGAAAAGCTTTTCTGCCTCACAGGGGGGCAGAGATGGTCTGGTCCATGCCCATGTATTCCATGGCACCTTTGCCCAACTATCTTCAAGGGTGCCCCAGCTCTGGTAATTCCAGGATATGACTGAAATTGCATGGAAAGACTCCTGCAGGCTTCACTGAGATTTATATCTGTTCCTAAGAACTAGATAGAATCCACTGGTTCTCCTGGTCGTATGTCTCACCAAGAAAGTGTTCCCTGATATTGGCTCCCAGATATGATGGCTCTGGATTAACTTTGAACTGGTGACCTGTTGGAGGTCCTTGTGCAGGGCAGCTCTTGATCTCCCCATGCTGACCTTTTATCAATCCGAGGCCAACGCCTGCTGTCCTTACACAGACAAGATGACCAGTTAAGGACTGGGCTTTGAAAAGGGCAGAATGTGGCCAGCACTGCTCAAGTGGTAGAAAAAAAATGTATATTTAAGGGGTAAACAGTAAAATACTCAGGTTCATCTAGAACAATGCTTCTTGTGAAATCTTGAAATTAATATGCTCTTTCAATACCACGTAGCTCTGTTGGCCAATGAAACATCAATTCCTTAATCTAGAACTAAACTTGAATTTGTGAGTGCAAGTAATTGTTTTGTTTGGAACGTCAATATTTAATAACACTCTAAGACAAATCTTTAACTCACTATCAACACAAATAAGGAGCAGCAAAGATGCCTTGAGTGCTAAGCTTCATTCCACTGTCCTGAGGAAAGTGTTGAGGATATTGCTTTGTCTTAGTTTTTGGAAGAGTTTTCAGAATAAAGAGCTCTCCTCTATGTATGTGTTTCATCCAATATATTGGATTTTCCTTGTCTGCCTCTTACAGTTTATGGCCCTGGGACTTCTTGCCCCCTCTCAAAGTCTACTAAGGATAACTCTCTCGGCATCTCTTTTTCCCTTTTAAAAATTTGATAACTATCATGCAAGCAGTTGTTTTGAAGCCAGTGCCAACCCTGCAGATCAGAAGATCACAGCACACTTTCACCTGAGGTTAGGCAGTGCAATGTGAGCTGCTTTGCAGTGGCAAAGCACCCGGAATACTTGCTAGCTATGGGGATATCTACTGGGTTGTGTCTGAAGTCAGGCTCCTTTGCTATTCTAAAGAGGCTTATATGGAGGAACAAGGAACTGTAGATATCACCGGTTTTGCTTTTTTATTTTTTATTTTTTGCAGTGATTATTTTGGAAAGACCATGAGCTGAAAGACTAATTTCCTCAGAGTCAGTAGAACTATGCCAGAGTAGAGCTTAAATGAAGGAAAGCAGTATCGGGTATCTCTGTGACTCCAAAGGTGACCCATTGTTTTTATTGCCCTTCTGTTGTGTTTCAATTTCAGTTAGACTTAACAGAGAACACCTGCGGAATAAAAACTCTGGTGGGGTCAGGCCTTTCTCCTTGGAGGATATTTCCCCCTGTGCAGCATCAGCACAAGTTATCCCTCTCCTTCCTTTAAAATAACAAGTCAAGTGCCATGAGGATAAAGGATAAAGTGGCGGCACTTCCAGCCTCACTGTTATATGACAGCAAAATTCTGATTAAAGACCTTAGTCCCCAGCCCTCAGTGCAGAGCTCTTGCCCCTTTCAGTTCTCCAGCCTGCCACTTGCAGCACACCTCGTGGCTGTGTGTCACATCCTTGTGAGCTGAGGGATGCCGTATAGGTGGCACCAGCCTGACTTCTGTTCTGGAAACGACTCACCATGTCATAGAAGAAAGCAGTAGGCTGATGTTTTGGCTCTAAAATTGTTCCTAGGGTTTTGTCTAGCCTGCAAGAAACTGCTCCCTCAACCAGAACCACATGAGTAGTGCCCAGATCTGAGCAAAACACTTGACATGAGTTCTTTTAGCAGACCTCAGGTTACCATCTGCATAATGCAGGCATTTCATCGAAGTGTTTGCATTTCCTAAGCTGTGTGCCAAATTCACATCTTGTTTAAGTTTAGCAAGAGGAGGAAACTCTGTTGTTGTAGGCAGCAGTGAATGGATAGTGATTTTTCTTTTCAACAGAATTAAACAAGTTTCCTTTTCCCTGAGTCATTTCAGATATTCAATTAAAAAACTGGAAATTATTAGTTGACAGGGTCCTAGTCTTACATAGGTGCATCTCTGGGATTTATATATACTGAGAGTTAATAAAGCTTCCAGCGTACATTCTGTGCATGTGTAATTAAGGAGTGACTGTACTTTGATGTCATTTGCTGTGTCATCCAGACTCCAGCTATGGAGGCTGTGGTATGTTATATTGTCATCTGTGAGCAGAAGCATCCCTGCGTGAGTGAATCTGTTTGAAGGACCAAGCTGTGGCTGCTTTAGCCATAGTTATGCTTGGTTTTCTTTGCTGCTTCCATTATTCAATGAGAATTATGTGTGTTTATGATAGTCTGATCAGCAAATAGAATTGCATTGCAGATAAAGAGATATTGTGAAATACAGCGGTTTACATTAATAGGAAGGATTTATCTTGTTGCAGCACTGAATTTATGATGCTAAGCTGTGATATTTTCCTGTTTCAAAAATGTTATATTGCAGTGAGCTGATATCAGAGAGTGATAAAATGTTTCTTTTTTAATTTCAGCCACTGTAACATGCTAATAATGTTGGAGATAGGAAGAGGAATGTCTTCCGAAATGAATATAATGCATTGATATTATAATTTCTCAATAAAATTCATTTAAGTTAGGCTCCTAAATGGAAATTGTTGCTCTGTTTGAACTATAAAAGAGATGTGGATGAGATCTTTAACAGAAGCATGTTTTTGGACACAAGTTGTGGGGTTAAATGCTTAAATTAACCTTTGGGGCTCTTTCTTCATTAGTATGCCAAGAAGGAAAAAGTGATGGTGGTGTGGCCCTATGCTGGCCATTCCAGAAGCCTGTGAGCTTTTGAATCCTTGCTTCCTTCCAATTTCCTGACAGATGCCCAGCAGATATGATTGCCTGAAGGCATGAGGAATCATCTTCACTGTTATCTCCTCTTCTGGCTGTTGCCAGGGATGTGTCAATGCCAGGGCTGTGTTTGGGACATCCAGGTGCCCTGTTCCTAGGACGTGTGATAGAGTGTGAAGGAAATCTTGGTGATGACCGGCAGCATGCTCCCATTGCCACCTGCACGTTGTCTCTATCAGCTCTGGGGAGAATTGGCTGAGCCCCCATGTTACCCAGAGATGCTCCCTGGTTGTGCTTTGCCAAGAGTGCAGGGAAGGGGCCTCTCGTTGGCCGTGTTTGTGCAGCTGAGCAGAGGAGAGGGTGCTGGAACCCGATGGTGGGGCACAGTGCTGCTCCTTCCTCAAGAAGCATTGGGATGCAGCAGTGTTGGTCAGCTGGCATTGCTGTTTGGAAGCCAAACCTTTTCCTCTTCGCACATAGGCAGCTTCGTCTCACTCCATGGGATTTTCATTGATTTCACTGGAATGAATACAGGTAGCTGAAAAAAACCTGATCCTGAATGTCTGGTGGGCTCATGTTGGCTGCATCGCTGTTTGTACCGAGCACTCCCAGTGTAACGTAATGACTGTGAAGCACCATGGTTAGAAGTCAAGTGCTATAACAATTTCCCCAAACATGCGTCCACAGCAGTGAGTGGACTTGCACATAAAATAGGCCATTGAACCTGAAAAACGATCAGTAATTCTGTGGAATATAGAAAGTTTGTCGTATGCGTGTATTCCTGTTACAACAGCCAGTTAAACAGCGTCTCTGAACCCTTGCACTGATATTCATTACCTGTAAGAGCATAGAGAGTTTTTGATGCTGGCTTGGTTAGCTGGAATGTGCTACTGGAGTAGCAGTTTAACTGTGGAAGTGTTTACCAGTTATAGAGCGTATAGGCTTAACTGGAGCTAAAGGTGGGGGGGGAGAAGGGGAGAAAGCAAAATAATTATTTTAGTTCTGAATTATCCCACACTTTTTGTATGCTGCTAAAATGATCCGTTCTGCTTCTGTTTAATTATAGATCGGTTTCTGTTTAGGGCCCATTAAGAGACCAAAAATTTTGTTAGGAAATTTGCCTCGAAGAAGCTGCACTGATTCTTTTAATTTACGAGTGTATCAGGTAAGGATTGTCCCTCTGTTTCTGCACCAAATTGGCACAGAGGGATGGATGTGAGGTAAAGCAGGGCAATTTCTGGCAGAATTAGTGAAACATTCCACCTGAGAAATGAATAGGTTCGTTTGGTTCGTTAACTGTTAGAAATTAATTGGCATTGAGCTTATCCACACACTTAATACCATTTCCCTCCAGAACATTTCCTTCCTGTAGATGTTCCCAATGTATTTTTGTGACGTATACTTAAATTTAACAACATAATAAACATATAAGCTCTAAACCTTTAAGACTAATTACCATTTATAGCTCTGAGCAAGGTGGAGCAGCATAAAACACAATTACTTACAGTGCTGCTGTGCATCAGTCACCGACCACACGCTTCAGGTTGTGCTCGCTGCCTGCTTGTGCCCCAGCTGAGCCAAGCCGTGCTGTTGCATGGATGCAATGCTAGCTGCGTGCACCCGGTGCCTTTGCAGATGGCTGGAGACATGAGAGGAAAAAGGGGTGTTTTGAGCAAAACTCTTGATTTTTTGCATGTGCGCCATGTTCTTCTTGAATAGAAGCTTCGGTAATGAAGAAACGATTGCTGTTAAGTCTTGCTTGGAATTGTAGTTGGGAGTGGTAGCTATTTGTAATCGGCATATTTGGAATATAAATAATTGTATCGTGGCTACCAAAGTAATCCATCTTCTGTTTTTTTCCTCGTCTAAAAGGAAAGCTACAGCTCGAATAAAGCCAGACTGATTTTGTTTTAAATGTTTTTTTTTTTTCTACTGAAGCAATACAATCCATTACAGTTAATGAGTACTGTTGTCTTTTGTTTAAATTCTTTGTTATAGAGGCTTAGAGCAAGAGGGCTTTAATAAGAAAAGGGACACCTTCTCTGGAATGGCTATCTGATAATAATCTATAACATTTAAGAATAATATTTCAAAATAATTGGTTTTCAAATGAATGATTGTGCATTACTAATTGGCTGGCGGATGGAAAACCCGTAACCTCCAGATGAATGCGGTGTCTCTCTTTAAATAGCCTGGTAATTTTTCCTTCTATTTTTTCCACACTCAAGACAAAAATAAAATAAAATAAATCTAATTCAGGTTGTCTTTTAATATGACCAAACTGATAATTACATTATTATGGAGACGGGTAAAATAGCTGGAGGATATGTGCAAGGTGCATTAGTCCCACAAATAGAAGCTGATTTACTTATTGATAGTAGAGACACGTTTTAGTCACTTTATAGAATTAACAATTGATCAGCTTGTTAGGTTCTAGTTCTTCATAAGCACAGCATGTTTATTCATTATTGTCATTACATGGTGCAGGCAGCTGAGGTCATGATTAGCGAGGCAACATCTAGAAACATTTAAACTTGCTTAAATAGAACTTTTGCAACATGCACTGATTCTCACTTTTCTCAGATAAATAAAACTTCTACCTGCCTGGCTAATTTGCATTTCATTTACATTTTTTTTAGCAGATCAGATCTATTTGTTTTCCAAATGCCAGTGAATCAGGTTTGCAGAAGTGTAATAAGATGGGCAACATAAAAGCATTGCTTTTAAATTGCCTTGGTCACTGTAAATATATGCCGATCTATAGTATTGCAAATGATAAACTAAACATGCTGCTGGAGGGGAATGGAAAGATGTTATTCCAATAAATATATTCATGATTGTTTGTCGCTAAGCATAAGTTATTTTTTCTAAATCAGCATTGACTTAAGCCTGAGCAAACTCAATAGCAAAAAATCCCACAGAGGTTTCTCCTGCTACATATGACTAATATATTAAAGAAGATAAATAGTCATTTTTAAAATTTATTACACAGTAGGATTGAACACAAGAGGAAACCATTTTACAAATCTGAAAGTTAAGGTCACCCTGAGAAGAAAAGGACACTTAAGATGACTAGAAAACTCTGCTTCCTCAAGAAACCTAGATTCAAAGTTTACTCTTTCCGCGGTGCCTTTTATAAAGCATTAGGATCCCAAGAGTAAAACCAGGGGCTGTTTTGATGTGCAAATATTTAGAAACTGTGCCGTGGATCGGCAGTAAGACACTGGCTTCTCACCAGCGCTGTACAATAACTTCCAGTCTCGTCATTAATTTCAGACCATTATGCTTTTCAACAGTGGTTGTTACAACGTGACTCGGTATTAGGGATGAAGGGTCTGTAATGTTTCGTTGAACTCTTCAAATAGTTCTCCCATCTTCCTTTCTATTTACAGGTGTTGGCTTTTTAATTTTTTTTTTTTTTAAGACGTGATACATATTTTAATCACACTGGACACCATTAAGTTTTGTTCCTAATTCAGACTTCTGGGAGTAGGAAAATTTGCCCCATAACATTTTCTTAAGGCTTGCTAATAAAGTTAATGAATTATTTTCCTATTAGGCTGTCTTATCTTAACTAATACTGCTCACTTGTTTGAGCTGTGGCAAAATCAGGACGACATTGATTTTCTTTAAGAGATGAATAATGAAAGATCTGAATTCTTAAATATGCAGATAAAGATAAGTGACTTAATTACAAAATTATCAGTGGAAGGTGGTAAGATGAATTAGCTGTTTTAATTTGTTGTATGTGTCAATATACCGTGACATAACCTGGAGTATTACATAAAATCAACTTCTGAGATCTTTCTTTAATTTTTAGTGTGGTTTCATAGCATTTTTGGTGAATTATTCTTCTGCAAATTGCTCATGTATTGAGAAAGCTAAATCCCTGCGCCTGTCTGTCCCAGCTTTAGCTTACACAGGCCTTGATTCTGCAGATGCTTAATGTCCAGTGCAGTGCAGCCAGATGAAAATAGTTCTACTCTGATCAATAGTAATATTTAGAGGCTTTACCTTCGGTGGTGGATGCCGAGTTGCTTTTTCCAGTGCCTGGCAAATTCTTCTCTTTGCCCACATGTGCAACGAATATCATAGCTGGCAAAATCCCAGGCTCAAACCCTTGCTATTTTTTTGGACTGGCTTTACAAATTACACGTCATTGAAAAAGGATGTCTCAGGGCCTCTGTCTTTCAGCCCACGTTGCTTTTGATATCATGCAGCTCTTGTCAGAGCTCAGCTGACTGCAAAGGGGCACCTGGCTCTGCTGTGCAGCAGGAAGGCTTGGTGTACATGCCAGTCTGGCCGGCTGCTCTTCTGGACATGACAGAGCTGTGTGGCCACTGCTCCCGGGGGAGGAGGAGGCAGAAGGAGCTGCTCTCTGAAGACACGGTAGCTGATCTCATTAAAGGGGGAGATAAATGGCCTTCTACTGGAAAGGCCGCTCTGTCACTAACTTTTTTAACTGGTGGATTCCCCGGTGGAGTATTTATGTGTATAGTACTGTGCCTTGAATAAAGCTTTCACAATTCTCATGCTTAAATTCTAAGTGACTCCCAAGTCATGCTGGTTTTCAAGCTTGAAGATCTTGTTTTTTTTTCCCGAATATATTTTCTCAAATCTCAGTGCAACTACAAATACATTTTTTGACAAGCATGGCTGAGCTGCTGCTGCTTCAGGTCCTTGGGTCACTGCCTTTCAGCTGCAATTGTGTTGTCCAACAGTTGTTCTGAAGTTTGGTTATTCCTATGGTTTCTAGACAACTCTGTTAGCTTCTGAGGGTAAAGCATTAGCTGGTTCACAAAGATTTTCAGATTTTGCCTTTTCCTACTCTTGTGGCTGCCAGCTTTGAGGAAACTTGGTTGGGTGATGCAAAAGAGAGGGGGTACATTGTGGGTATGCCACGGTCCCATTGGGAGTAGATTGGGCAGTGCCTTTGTAAACTCCCTGGGTAAGGTATTGGTGCATAGGACAGGAGCTGAGAAGTCCATTAGGATGACTTTGTTGAGCTTCTGTGGGATGATTTGACAATAGAGAGTGTGATTTTGTCCTAGGCAGACAAATTTTACCCTGAGATTGTTACCTAGCAGCTCCCTGACAAACTGTGAAGAGTTGAGCATAGACTGCTGTTTCAGGCTTTGCGTGGGTTTATCTTGTTTTATTCATTTTGTCTTGCTTTAGCTTTTGATTAAAGATAATACTTGTGTCAATGAAATGAGTAGCAAACACCTGCCACATTATGGATTTTGTTACGTTAGGAGCTATGAGTGAAGCCAGTGTTTTTCATTCAGAAGAGGAAGACTGCCAGGACCAAAGATGTAAATAAGAGCCAAGGAAAATTAATTGCAAACCTGTCAAGTCTGGTCTGTCTTTATTGTTATTACATGGTGCTCAGCAGATCTTACTTAGAGATGTTAGAAAAAAAATCCTGCTACTTGTGCGAATTCAGCTGAAGCAAACCCAGTCACAGCAGAGATACTGTTACTGGTTCTTCTGTGCCGGAGGAGCAATAGTGGGAATTGTTCTTTCATCCTGAAAAATTTTTTGTTCAGTGCTGCACAACATACAGGCAGGGTGCGGCCGTGGCTCTATGCTTGTGACACAAATCATATGGGTGGAGGAGAGCTTCAGGGGGTCCCAAGTGACCTACAGCTGTGCTTAGGCTGTTGCTCTGGAGCTTAAGAGCAATGCTAGCTTAGCACAGATCCAAGCAGATCAAAAGTGATGATGCCAGCCCGCAGTCTGCTACCTCCTTGGTCCAACACTCACACTTCCAGCCTGACTGTTGACAAACAGCACATGGATCTTGGCTCTTCATGGTATAGGCAGCCTGCTCTCAATCTCCACGCTTCTGCATCTCTGTGCTGTCATCTGCTGTGCAGAAGTATTTTGACCCTAAATACTTTGGAATGGAAAACAGTGAGCTCCAGAAGCTATTGCTTTCCGGTTAGAGTGACTATTACAGAAATATTCCATTATTAACTTAGAAATGTTTCATACTCTCAAAGATCAGATGTTGAGACCTTCAGGTTCAAAAGGCAGTAGATTATTCATGTGATACTGCTATTCTCAGGTAATAAGTTGGATAGTGGTACTGCAAGCAGAAAAATAATGAGGAATTCCTGTTCAATTGAGTCAAATTAAAAAGGACAAGATCAACTGTCTTTGGCTTGAGTACAAAAATAATTTAAAATGATGAACCACACCCCCACTGGCCATTTATTCTGTTTTAAGCAGTACTGTCTGTACGCCAAGTAAGTTATGGTATCCTTCTGCCAGAAAGATGCTATAAAACACCTCATACTCACAAATACCTCTTCAAAATTCATCAGTTTGAAGGAAGCTGAGTAGATAACTACCTGAGTACTTAGCCTATTTGCTTAAAGCCATCAAAATTAGGAAAAGGACCAAGAGGGTGATAACATAAAAAAAAAAAAAAGAATATTTCAGGAGCAGAAATATTGCTCATTTCCATCTTATATATGAGCATTTGTCTCCATGGGGCTCTTTCAAAAACATCCTTTAGGTACTCGCCAGTCAGCAGCTGTGAGCAGAGGAGGGAATTCTGACCACTCTCTGTGAGTTTTAAGTGAGGGTAGAGATGGTTTAAAAACAGTCAGACCAAACTGGCAGCAGATAGCTGCAGGAAAACAAGAGGGATTAGCCCAAAATGGTGCAAAACTCCGTCTTTCTTTTTGGATGCAGTGGTATCCTCTGGTTAGCGGTGGTTTGGATTCCTACAGGCTCCTTTGCTAATTGTGGAGGTTGCTGTTTGCAAGGAAGGGGTTTCATCTGCGGTGGGGAAAATGTAAATCTAGTACGTGATTTTACGTATCATGTTGGTTTTTTTTCTCTAATTCCATTAGCTTTTTTTGTTTTCCATCGTATTATTTACCACTGTTCAAGTTAGAAGGCCTAAGAAATTCTTGCTGCGGTCCCTGAGATGTAGCACATTTTTCCTAACAGCAAGATTTCATCTGCAGTTGTCCTGTGACTGCCTCTCATTTGGTGTGGCTGTCTTGCCTATTGCCAGGCTACGGAAATGCTTCGTGCAACAACCTGGAAATTTAGATTTGAATCAATGATGTAACCTTTCCATAGGACTCTTTAAAAATGTATCTCACGGTGAAGGAAATTCAGATGGGAACGGTTAAAGTGAGAGAATTTCACTTTTGTGTTTCAGTTCATCAATCTTTAAAGAGACACTAGTAGGTCAAATGGGTCTAACACTGATCGATTTACAAGAAGAATCCTTTTTTAAAGTGAATCACAATTCATCTCCAATGGGAAATTGAAAAATTAGATAAAATGCAGCTGTGGTCCTGATGGGGGAGTATTTAATTAGCTCAGCCCCTCACACACTCTAGTTAGTCGTCCCTTAAAATCCATAATCCAGTCTGATCTGTTTTTCACAGTCCATTACATTTTGGTTCAGTTAGCTCTGACTGGGTCTGAGAAATATATTTGACTCGTGCCTACCACCAAGAAGGGGATCTTTTATTGAGTCTGAGGACATCTCCTGGTGTATAACAATCAAACATGTCTGTCTCCCAGTCTTCTTACAAAGGGCTGGTTGCTGCTTAACTGTAATTTGGGAACATTTAGGACATTGTTATCATCCCAAAAGGGAAATATCTGTTGAAAACTTGATTCAGGATCTAGCAAAGTTCTCATAATCTTGTTTTCTGGAAAGACAGCTGCATTTGAGCTACAATTAGGATAGAAGTAAATGAGGCATGCTGAAGGTATATTTTCACGGGATTATTGGTGGGGACAACTACTGAAAAGTCCTATGTGGGATGGAGGGGCTCTGTTTAGTTAAGATTGCCTATCTGAAGCCATACAAAGGCAATGTCTGCTGAGATGTTTCCTACTTGTTGCTAATTCTGATAGGATGGAAATTTGGAGGCTACTCTCTTTACTGTAGCTAAGTTTGAGGATTGTTTCCTCTAGGATAATATTCACAGTTCATCTCCCAAAAATAAAAATAAAAAAATAGCTATTGTGATGACCTGAAAAATGGGATTCTGTTGGAAATGAAAGGTTCCTGCAATTTCTTTCCTTTAAAATAAACCAAAACCAAAAAAGACCAAACCAAACCATCAACCGAATTAACTGTCTACCCAAGGTAGCTGGAAATACTGGTTCTTATTCAGGTGTTAGTACCCATAACGTGCTCAGGAAGCACAATACACAGAAACAGAAATGGTGGTTATTTTATTTAGCTCTGCCATTGTGAGCGTGATCTCAGACAAATTGTATCTGGGGGAAACAAGGGGAAACAGCTGCCAATCTGGTAGTACATCTGGAGGCTGTGGCAAAGGGACAGTGCTCCACGAGACAAAAGGTGGTTTTTACCTCAAAGAGATTCGAGAGGAGGAGGGCAAGGCAGTGCTGGCTGTGACAAGGTGTATGAGTCAGTCAGTGCTCAGCACAGGCTGATAAAGCTTTGGACAACGTGCTGAAGCAGGCTTTGTGAAAAACATAACTATCATTCTGTTTTTCATGTTTTGCTCCCCCAGCTCTCTGGCAAACAATATCTCATATTAAATAAGTGAACTAAATATACCACCAAGTTCAGCTTGTTTTTTCTTTTTTTTTTCCTGTGAATCCTGATTTTATTCATAAAGTCTCAAGTTCCTGGATGAAAATAATTAGAGGAAATTTTTCTTTTCTGCTTCATAATTATTTTTAAGAGAGTTAATAGCTCTCCAGAGGTGATGAAAAGCTGATGAAAAGCTGATTGTTGTCTACCCTGAAACTAAACAAACGATCAACAATTTATTACTTTCAAGAGATCTCACATTTTTAAAGGCAATCATAATCATGGGAAAGTGAGCGGATCTCATACTTCATTTCCAACCCTGAGCGTTTCAAAGCATAATCAAAATTATGCCACTTACCCTCCTCCCAGCTCCTCCCATCACTCATGCAGATGGCAATGTGATCATGAAGTGGCAAGTGCGTGAGCAAAAGGGCCATACAATAGCAAAATCCACTGTAGGCAGATTGGGAACAGAAAGCGTAAGGTTTCTGAAAATGCCTTTTTTAATTTTTCTTAAGCAAATAAAGAAGGAATTTTCTGGCTTTGCTCTTGAAGAGGACGTGCTGTTATTCACTCAGAGTCTGGCCGTGCTCTTACTCCAGTCAGTGCAACTGGCCGAGCCTCCTGTGTGGAAACATGTTCACATGTTGCTCCTTCAGCTGTGGCAGGCACCAGAAGGAGGGCTCTGCTTCTGTCCCCCTCTGACACTTCAGGTGTTTGAGAGGTAAATACCATGCTAACACCTCCTGCTGCTCCTGAAAAACACTATCAGCTTGCTGCTGCTGCTGTCCTGTCTGGGCAGTGGTAAGGTGTCTAGAACTATTCTTCTTTTGAGGCCTGCTCCTTTTTCAGAGGCCTGTCTGGCTTCCTTGTGCTTGTGAAAGGATGCGAACAGCAGCCAGCAGATGAATAACCTCCTATAAGTGAGGAGGCCTTCTTTCACCACTGATCAATGCATGAACTCCAGTTTTCTTTCCATCTGCCAGTCGTTCTCCTGATGCTCTCACACACAGCTGCAGAGCAGGTGGGCTTCCCAGGGGAGGCAGGAAGAGCTGATATGTAAACCATAAAGGGGCTGAGGAGGGACAGCGAAGGAGGTGTGAAGGATGGGGCTGGAAGAGGAAGGGACAAAGGAAATCACCTCTGGAGAAGAGGAAGCAGAATGTAAATAATATGAATTTTAAAACTCTCTTGCTTCAGGGCATATTGTCACGGTGTAGAAAACCTTACGAGACTCCTGGTATTTGCAGAGCACAATACAAATGTTGTACAGCCTCACTCAAGTCTCTCAAACTCAATGAGGGCTAAGCTCACCTGTGCTGTGTCCATACAGTGATGGTCATGTTCCAATTAACTCCAAAAAAAGCAGATGCTTCTCCACAATACAAAGCTGAGCAAAAGCCAGAATTCAGGACTCGAGGCAGTGCAGTCAGTGTTGGAATGCAAGTTAAGGTACCCCCAGTTCAGACAGAGCTGTGTCCATGGGGGATGCATTCCACAATGGTCAGAACTTCCACCCAGTGTGGTACTGCCAAGCCATACAGCCTTGGGACTGGATCTGAATATGCTTTTGTTTGTCTACTTAGGAAAAATACTGGACAAGATTGGGTCCTTCTTTAATGTGCCATTGGTTATTGACCCAATTCCAAGTCGTCAAGCCATAAAAATTCTTTCTTGGCATATTAGCACTGGTTTGCTGCCTTTGTCATTGGATTATAAATCATGAGGAATCAAATAATTTTTTTTGTTTTCACTCACAGCTCCTGAACTGACACGTTAGGAACCTGGGTCTGGAATTTTCCTATTCAGTAGAGGAAGTAATGATTTTTTAGAATAATTTGAGGATCAATGTTTGATAAGCAAACAATGTTTTCTAACTCCAAGTAAAAAGATTGTCCAGTCATTTCAAAGTCAAATGACAATAAAAGATCAAGAAATTGACTTAAAGCTCCATGGTCTGTGCCTTTTCCCTCCTGCGCAAGTTTAGTTCTTCACCACTGCCACAAGAAATTCTGTATGCTGGAATCTCAAGCTAACTGTGCTGTTTTTGTACAAAAGTAGGAATATTAAAAGTTCAATTTGCTAGTAGTTATCCTATGCCCTGCAATGTGACTGAGAGCAAGAACAGAAATAGCACAGCACAACATATTTTGCTGTTGGCTTGTGTAGTTGATAACGCAGGTGCTAAAAGTGTGCATTCAGTCCATAATTACACTTTTGGAAATTTAGTGCTGTATTTATGAAATGCTTTTCATTAGAATCTTTTAACAATTAGCTAATGAGTCCCAAGTGGAACAATTATCCCATATACCCAGACAGTTGGGATTCTTCATTGGCCAATGTGCATCCATTGCTCATAAAGCGTGTTTGTGTTCTAAAAGCGAATGTAGCCATTCTGTGCTTTCCTTGTGGAGCGTTTCACGAAACAAAATGAAAGCAGAGATCAGATCACACTGGTGATGCCGAAATGGACAGACCCTGTTGGAGTCATGGCCTGATTGGGACTTAAGGGAAAGAATGAACAGCTGTGATGTGACTATTTACCATGAGCAAAATGTTTTAGAGAATGAGAGAATCCAGTGTTCCAATGGAGTAGAATCAGAAAGAACTAGATCTGGCTGCATAAATCCCCTCAGAACCACCAGAAAAGCATAATGATAGCTAGATGTGCCACAAGTTGACAATGTCTTCATGAAAAAACTCCAGTACACCTAGGAGGTGTTTCCAGTTTCTTTCTGCCACCATTCTCCACTACTTATGAGAGATGTACACTTGATGGCTGTCTGTGCTCAGGGTACTGAGATATAAACATCTACAGCTGGGGATCGTCTGCTTCTCGCATGTGAGTCCAGGCCTGGCTGCACAGCAGGGCAGAAGCCAGCACAGCCCTAGGACCCACTGCCTTATCCAGAGGCACAAGCAGGTATGGGACCCATTTCCCTCTCCCTTCATTCCCTTGTTCAAGTGATCTCTGTGAAAACACCTACCCGCTCACCTGGGTCTCTGGTGAGGGGGAAGAAAGGCAAGCGACCCACTCTATAGCTATGGGTCAGTTATCTTTTACATCTATGGGAATGAATCAAATGCCTGCATCAATCCAGGGTATGGGAAACAGGGTCTTTATTGCTTGAAATATTCTGTGCCACCGATTTACCTGGTAGAAAAAGCTTATAGTAGGGGAAATGCATATTTGCTTTGTCTGAAACATTCTGCTGAAGAGATTTATTTCAAATACATGTTTCTCCACATCTCTTGGCTTGCTGCCTGCTTTGCAGCAGTACTGCTTTGCTTTCAGGGAGGTCAACTGGAAGTGGAGCTGGACACTGCCTCCTCTTTGAACAGAGCTGGGGCAGTTCTGTGCTTCCTTGAACACAGTGCCTGCAATTCTGCCCATTTCTTAAGTAGGCCATACACCAGGAGGTGGGGAAGATTTTGAGCTGTTTCACAGGTTACAGTGAGGGCCTGAAACAACCTGGATAATCACAGTGAAAAATTCTCTCTGATAAATGTAGTTGAAAGAGTTGAAATGCTAGGCTGTAACAAGGAAATATCCTGTGTTTGCTGTCCAAGCTGAGAAGCCTGTTTCTGAAACCTTAAAAATGAAACCTTGATAGCAGTGCTTACCTCTCTGCGCACTTACTTTGGCAGAATGGTTCTTTGTAGGATGATTATGAATAATAAATAATGCTATATGGAGAAAAGGGTACATTCTGTCTTCACTTTAATGCTATAATTTACAGGATTACAGTTGTAATCCTATTGGTTTTAGTAGAATTTTTCCTGAAGGAAGGATGTTGGCTCAGCTTGAGTGGAGAGAGCAGGCTCTAACATCTTTTCCTAACATTTCAACTTCTAAATTAGATTCCATTTCATTTAGATGATCTTCTCATACACAGAGATTGTACTTCTGGACTGCAAGTGATCAGCTACTTGTGCCAGCAAAACTCAGCTGCTAGTTCTACTGGCCATGTAAACGCTCTCTAAAACTGTGAGTTCAGGGAATCACAGGTGCTGGAGTTAATGTATTTGAAGCAGTTAGTGCTCTCCTGCCTAGAGTGGACCTAAGCTAGGCCCCGCAGTTTGCACTGCATCAGGGTTTGAGTCGATACCTGCCTTGTTTTGCCTCAGCAGAGGTGGCAACTGTGATTTCAAGATCCTCCTTGCATGACGTGAACTTGAGAGCTTCTGGCACTCCTCTAGTTTTCACCTTCAGCTGAGGGTTAAACTTTGAGGTCTTTAGTCCAACTAAAGGAGGTTTCCAACAAAGGATCCATATGACTCATAATTCTCACTCTCTACAGCCCTCCCAGCTCATCCTATTAAAGTGTCCACAACGGAAGGATGGTTTGTTCTGATCTCTAATGGGGACAGGGAAGACAGATATACCCTGGACAGAGCTCCAAATGCTGATGAAGACAGACACATCTGCCCCTAGACAAATGGCACATAGAATGTCTGTCTTTGTGTGGATAGGCTGGCTGCTGTTGGGGTCAATACCTCATGCTACGTGGATGTAACAGCAGTTCCATATTTGGTGTGATCAGGCCTTCCTCAGTGGTAACTGCAGCAGAAAAGTTGATGTTTACTCTGTGAGTAAAGGACACAGGAACCAGTCCCAGTAGAAGTTTTATTTTCTTGCACTGGGAGAATGGTCTCATGTTCCTCAGGGCACAGTTTTGTGTTCTTTCTGTTTGCATAGAGCCTACTTACTTGATGTAGCTGTTAATGTGAGTAAGGATGGGCAGAACTGTGTGATGAACCCACTTGGAAGACGGACAGGATACATCAGGAGAGAACACTGAGTACAGTCTGGAAAGTTTGTTACCTCTCTTTGTGGTATTAATAAAGATCATCTCTAGTTACTTTGACTTCTGATGTTCACTTCAAAAAAACCTGATGTTGAGAAATCAGCAGCGATACAGAGAAGAGCAACGCGATGGATTTAATATTGCAAAACCTCTCAAGGAGAGGCTTCCTCCATCAAATGAACATAGGTGAAGTTGCTCAGCAAGGGCTTGACTGCAGGCTGCAAGTGCTGCGTGTGATAGCAGAGGAGAGGGAGAAACGGCCTAATGAGATCGGATGCCTGGAAGCGGAGCTGGACAAACGCAGATTAGAAATAAGGCGCAGCGTTTAAAGGGAGGTTAATGAACTGCTGGAATAACTTTGCTGTCCTGAATTTACTGCCACTTGAAGGCTTCAGATCGAGCCCAGCTCACCCGTGGCTGCGATTTGAAGCATTATTGCCCATTTCTGGGGGTTCTCAGAGGACCTCGAGGACTGGGAGCAGCCTGGGGGGGCAGCGCTCAGCCCGCTGTCTGCTCACACAGCCGCCTGGCTCTCAGAGGGGAGGGTGAACGGTGGAGCCCTGTGACAGCAGCGTGTTAACATGATTAATGACAACACTTAATTTGCATGGACAGCTCATTCCCGCACAAAGGAGAGCTCGCAGGGGCCGAGGACAGCTCCGCTGCGCGGGGCCGGCTGAGGCGGCGCGGCGCCGCCAGGGGGCAGCAGCGCCACGCGGCAGAGCCGACGGCCGCCGGGAGCCTTCGGGAGCCTTCGGGAGCCTTCGGGAGCCTTCGGGAGCCTTCGGGAGCCTTCGGGAGCCTTCGGGAGCCTTCGGGAGCCGCGTACCCGTAGTGAGGCGGCCGCTTAAGTGCCTGCCTTCGGCTCACTGCCCTCCTCCCCTCAGGAGTTAGCGAGGGCGGAGGAATTAAGGCTTTCTAAATATTTAATGGGTGGAGGTTGTCTAAATTATTGAATAGCTTATTATAAGAGATGGCTTAAAAAGCTTTGGTAATTCATCCTTTGCAGCAAGTGGCTGTAAGAGGCATTTTGCAACATGTAAATATTGGTGGGAAGAGTACTTACTTTAGAACGCTGTCTTATTCTGTCAGAAGAAACATACAGTGCCTGCCAGGAATCAGAAAGCCCCCCAGTATGCAAGAGCAGTATTGTCCACCTCTTTTACTGTATCCCTTTAATTAATATTAGTTGTAATAATCAATACTCCCCTGTCTGTAACCAGCGTTTGGCGTGGCTCTGCAGAAGAGATGACACTACAGTTAGTATTTACCTGTAGGTGCGTCTAAAGTTCTTCTTCCTTCTCTCTAACAAAAATAACAAAGAAGCTCTAAAACCTGATTTGGTGTATTGAAATATTGATTCCTGCAAGAGCACTGTGAGGATGTATGTATACGTTCTATTATGAAATGGGTAAAAATGAGCCACGCAACCACTTCAGTCCCTCAGTACTGTATGGAGAAGCCTGTTTGCTTGCTTTTCTTCTCAGTAAGCCTGTGGAAGGACGCTGATTTTTTTTTTATTTTTTAATATATTATCTGCTTAAGAACTGCTAATAAGAAAGGCTTGATATAACGCTTGCCTTGAGACATCTTTTTGCCCGCGTTTTGTTTTGATTTGAACTGCTGCATTGTGATTTTGGCTCACTCTGAAACTCTGCATTTGAAGATGAAGACAGAGTAAAATGTGGTTAATTATAGATTGTTGGGCTGGTACCTCTTTAATTCCGGTGATTAATATTTTCTCATTGTGTTCTGAGCAGAAAGAAACTGAACGTGTTGAGCCAGGGCCATTCCTGCCTTAAGCTCCTGGAAGGTGTCTGCTTGCTGGCTTTTCTGACCCCAGAGATGCTTTGCCCCCAGTGTGTGTTAGTATAATGTTGTGTTTCCTAAAAAGTGGGTTTCTAACTGATCAAAGGAATACTGAAATGAAAGGGGTGGTGGGAGAACACTGGAAAAGGTTATTGTGATAGCTCACTTCTCTGTCAGTGAAGACCGCATTATTATTACTCTCACAAATTACACCGTGCCGTGTTTCCAATAGCAGAAGGTCAAGTTGAGCCCAGGGATAGAAGTGGGAGGACAAATATAAACAATAAAAGCAAAGAGACCTGGCTGCCTGTGAGATGGAGTGTTTGAGCTCGTTATTCTGTGGAATGCATGTCAGTACTGCTGGGAAACTACCTCCATATAATGACTGGGAAATGTAGCTTTTGGGTGCAGGTGGGCTTGGCCTGGATATGGTGCAAGTAGAGCCAAAAGCATCGGTGGGAGCAATAATACATTGATCACACAGACGTGATCCTATGGATGCAGCCCTACAGACCCCCTGCTCCTGAGGTAGCTGGACTCCAGGAGCCTTGGCCAAATCTTTATGAAGATGGCGAAGGATTTCGCTCCATATTTAATAACCTCATATTCAATTTGTTGAAGGTTTCAAGTAATTGTGTGGAAATCTGTTTGCACCGTGGCTGTGTCTTTCCTCAATCTAACAGCTTCCACAGCATTTGCGTGGAGAGGGGACACTTGGTTGTGAGGCCACAGTAAGCAGTGTGCCTTGTGTTTGTAATTTCTGGTGGTGCAAACTCTGCCTTTTGTTAATGTAGTGGTATTTCAGAGCTGTCTCAACACAGTTTCTCTGTGTTCTTTTAAACAAGTGAGAAGAGCAGTATGCCTGCTGCCTTTGGCATTGGGTTGTACTGTAGATGGCACTGTGAAGCAATGATTTAGATAACAAAGATCTATTTCACAGCATCATTCTAGACGTTAATTGCAGTGTAATATGGCTTTCTTTGTAGGTCCCCAAAGTGAAGAGAAAATTCTGAAATGCAGAAAGGCTTATCTGCAGCCGCAAATGGGAATCTGGAATAACTATGAAAAACACACTGAAATAATTGTGTTTGACTGGAACAAAATTCTTGCAAAGTCCCCAAGGTAAGAGCGCTTTTTATCTTTCAAATGACACTGAAGATTTGCTATTGTGGTTAGCAACACTATCCACTTGAATCCAAGAGAGTTAAGGCTTGACATTTCTGAGAGTGGCAGCCCACTGACACTGAAGGGCCCAGCACCCCTTGCTGCATCTGTCTGCCCAATTTCATTCTTCCCTTGTCTTTTTAAAGATCACCCTGTATTTCTTTATATTAGCGGGCTGAAGGCTTGTATCCTGTCTACCTGCAGTACAGACTGAAGTCTGCAAGTGTTGTATCGTTTTAGTGACACTGAATGGTTTTAGCAGCCTCTCAGTTTGGGTATAACTGTATGGATGTTTTCTAGTGATACACTTATTTCTGAACTCTTACTAAGTACTTAGTACTTACTAAGCACTAAGTTTAGTCTGTTAACTTAATTAAACCTTGTTTCCCATTATCTGTTTAACGTCAGGGTCCATGTTTCAACAGAGTAAGACTTTCATAATCTGGGAGAGCTTCAAAATGATGTCAGCACATGTTTCCACTGAGCCTGGGCTTGCTCCTCTACTGGGAATGGTGGGAACACCTGGATTCACTTACGTTCTGAAATAGGAGCTGTTGAGCAGCCAGTGCATGATTTGGGGCCAAATATCTGTCCCATCTGTCGAGCCACACCAGAAATGCCATGCTTAGAATTTCTGATCTGTAGTATTTAATTCCAGGGGTTAAATTCTACATTCAGTAACAGCTCAGGAAACCTGAAGGAAGGTCCCTGTCTTCATTATGGTACTACAGAGTGACACCAGAGCTGGGATGTCCACTGATACCTGCATCAGATTTCTGTGTTTGAGTTTAGGGCAACAGAGTTGATGAGCAAGATGAGTAAATCATGGCTTCCTATTCAGAGGCAGCTGGTGCATGAGGTGCAAGTCATGCGTTACTGTTCTCATAAAAGGAGAAATAAAGCCATGGTTAAATTTAGCCCTCTGAATTTTGGGGAACTGAATTCTGAAATGGTAGATTGATTTCAATACCTACTGTGCAGTTTACTTAGATGAAAATCAGCAGCAATAACAACACTTGTGCTGGATTCGTGGTCACTCAACCCCACTAGCCACACTGGCCTTATGTGGTTCAGCTGGGTGCAGGAGGTGAATTAGTCCCATGGTTTTCAGCTGAAGTGTAGCTGCTGTGAATTAGCTTAGGATGCTCTATAAGAGGACACTTCTAGGATGGATAAGGACCAGTGAAGTCTTTGTCTTCTGAGGTTGGTTCATGCTTTTAGGAGAGTTGCACACACAGTTTATAAAGAATCTCTGTTTCTTCTTGTGTTGATTTTGAAACAGAGCATCTTAATAACGCAGGTTAATATCTGCGTTTTTTCCTAGATCTGTCCTTAAAATGTGGCTTTATTTACTTTTTCTTTAAGATGATGTATTATTTTTTCACAATATTTGTGGAGGGTTTTTTTTGTTTTTGTTTTTTTTTTTAAATGGTGGGCTGAAGTCTACAAGGGCAGCTGAAGGGGGAAAATATTGCCTTGATCAAAAACAAACAAACAAGAAACCCCAAACCAGCAGGTACAAAATAGCGTTTGTTGCTACAATCTATTTACAGCAGGTTTTTGGCCTCTTAACTTTTAATATGAAGGAGTGTGTTTCTGAATTGCTCGGGCCTTATCAGCGTTCTCATTAGTACACGTAGAGAGAACAGCGTTGTTTTGTGGTGTGTGAAAAGGAAAATCAGGCAAGCACTTTCAAATGAGAAAATTATTATTGGATTTAAAACAGGACCTTCACTTGCCTGCCATAGACTAAGATAAGGTGTGAGTTTATTTTATTTGTATTTATTTGTATTATTTTTATTTTTTTTAAACTGTCAGGCTGTTCAGCACTTGAATGATCCTGATAGTTGAATGGTTTCAGGTATTACAAAGATACACAATTTTAAAAAAGTATTTAGAAAATACCTGGAGGAATCAGAACTAGAATCTGCAGGGAAAAGTTCTCAAAGGACTTTCTGGTGCAAATAAAAGTGCTGGTGATAGGCTTGTCCAAATCCCAGCATGCCGATTGACTACAGACTTACATCGCTGGTATGAAAGCAGTATTTAGTTCAATTTATGCAAATCTATGATTTGCCTTTAATTAGTTTGATGTATTCCTGCTTACAGCATTTTCTGAAAGTGGGGAATGTTACGTCTAGGAGTTTAAGTGCGTAATGCACATTTATGTATTGCACGAGTAATAAATCATCGTAATTGAGTTTAAGAAAATGATCGGATTACCTTTCTGTATGATGAATGGCATAACATAAGCTATTGAAGGATTTAATTGTAGATATTTGCCGTAAAATTACTGGGGATTTGTGGCCTTATTTCTATCACTAACATAAATAAGACTAACAACATCTGCCTTCTGTTGAGCAACCGTTTTCTGAAATAGTTTCTAACACCGGCAGAGTCCTTGTGTATTTGACTGAGGTGATGGTTTCATGACTGTTTAACCCTTAGCAAACCTAGTGATTGCCAGGAAAGCTAGCAGGTATTGTGTACTTGAGAGATCAAGCCACTTGATGTGCGTGCCTACCTGCGTGTTGGTGTCATTAGAAAATACATTCTAAGAGGTATTAAATAAAGATGAAATTGCTCTGTGGTGTTTCTATGATTTTGAGGCAAGTGCAGTTTAAAAATAGTAGTACACCTTATCAATATTCATTTTTAAATTGCGTGAACGGACCTTAATCAAAAAAAACAAAACAGCCCCCAAGATTTGTAAAAATGTGCTGCAGTTGTATGGTGTTCTTATAAATATGTGTGGGGTAATATGATGTGTGATAACCATTGCATTTCTTCTATTGGTAAAGCATACTTAAAAAATGAATTGATTTCAGCCAAACTGTGAAAGTGATTTTTGTCAGTGCTGCCTTATTAGTTATTCTTCAGTATATTAGCAGCATTTCCTTCCCAGCACTGTTTTTATGTTATTCCCTACTCACGTTGTTCTTTCACTCATCTTCTTCCCTTTCTGCCTCCAGGATGAGATTCTGTGCCAAATCAATGCTTCTATCTGACTGGCTCTTTCTGGTGTATGTGTTAATGGTCTGCTGTAAATTGTTGTCCGCCTCTAGCCACCATCCCCGGGGACATACAGGTAGGAGATTTTGAACTCATTATGTGCTACTGAGACCAATTAATAGCACTTGGAGAATGTTAGGGCCCACTTTTTAGCAATGGATAATTGATGAGGCTGTTGACAGCATGTTACAATCAGTGCAATGGGTTAAAACTACAGCAACAACAAAACGTGTTACTGTAAAAATTCATGGAGTTTCTGGCAATTTTATGTAGTGAAGTTCCTCCAAAAATGTTCTGGTGAGCTTCATGACTGCTAGGACTTTGAGATTTTTTTTATTTTTTTTTTATCAACTCTGAAATGTATCTTTATCTTCCCCCTCCTAATCCGGTACTTACCAGGAGACTTTACAAATGGTATCCTCAGCTTTGGTGAGCAATAGATCAAAGCTCTAAGACTGTGTGAGACAGCTCTTTCACAAAGGAACACAGATATGGAACTGTGGTTTAGTTCAGCTTGTGGTATGCTACATTTTTTTCCTGCAGAGTAAAGCAAAAATAATTGCATTCAAAGGAACGCACTATTCTAGCAAGACAGTGTAAGTGTCTCATTATAAATGGCAGAAACAACTCAGAACAGACTGGGTTGGCTTTGTGAATTGATACTGGATCTTGGAAGCCATGTGTTTGTGCTGGGACCATGCAGAGACCCCAGCCTCACTGCAGAAAGACACATAGATGTACCAGTGCTAACGCCCTGTACCACCTTTGATCCCAGAAGCAAGAAAGGTAAAGTTAACATAGTAGTACCAGTGAGTTCCACTTCTAGGAGAGCTCAAAATCCTGGCTGCACTCTCACGATGAGAAGACTGAGCTCTCAGCGCTGTAGTTAGAGTCATGCTGGCCTGGGGATTTCTGCAAGGCTTCCTATTTGTGATATAGTCATGTTCTTAAATTGGGTGCACTGCCATTAATCCATATGAAACGTTCTTAACTCTGACTCCCACACTCATGGGTCCTTGTGTAATGTTAACATACACTTCAGCTCAGTGCTAGGAAGCGAGGATACATTTGTTAGAGCACTCATCCTCCAGATGAGGCAACCTATTGACCTCTTTCCTGGCTGCTTCTGGTGGTTGTCTAGGTAGGAGCTGAAGGATCCTCATGTGCTTGCCAAAAAAAAAAAAAAAAATTGAAAATCCTGGCACACGCCACTGAATTTGACCTACATACAGCTGCTGTGTCTATCTACATACTTGCAGCATGTTAGCGATGTGCGTATCTAAGAACCACACAAAATTCCTCTTGGCCTTGCCCCATCACCAGCTGCTGGGTTCCATGGTGCTGTAGTGCATCTGTACCATGCTCAGATGTGTCATTTGGCACTGCCCATCCAGTACGAGCCTACTGCGTCATTCAAGTTCTATGTAAATTTAGCCTTCTTATCAGGGAAAAAATCCCTTGGGTTTTCTTTAAGGCATGGACTGATAGGATTTATTGTCAGTTTTTTTGAACACCACTATGTTTTGAAGCTGTTGAAAATGGATTCCAGCCTAGTACTTTCTTTTGGATGTTTACCATCTTGCTATTGAAGGAGATTTGGCCAAAAACTGTAAACCAGCAGTAAGTGTGTTGAAGTTACTGATAAAATACCAAAATAATTGGATGCTACTTCTTTCACTGCCTCGTAGATGCATTTTCCATGCAGTGACGTGTGTCAGAAATATAATGCAGTCACAGGTCATGGAGAAGTACAGAAGTTTCAGTGAAAGCCTATAAAGTGGTTCCAGCGAATACAGGGTCAGAGGATGATCTGTATTACCTTTGTACAGGTAGCTGTTATGGTAACTGGCTAAATCACTTCACTAAAGAGAAGAGTCTACACACGATGCCAAGTTAATTAGGCAATCTTGACCCTTCCTATAAACAACTGTTGCTTATCAGTACATTTTGGAGCTGATTAAACCATTGAAATTCCTTCTGTCATTCAGGGAAGAGTCCTGCAAAAAGGAATGTTATTTTTGTCTTTTTAAGAGGCACTTTGCATGTGTACCTAAGGGAAATACCTGCAATAAGGCAGCAGTGATCCCCCGTTGTGGGCTCATATGATGAATGCTCATTATGTGTCATGTAAATTTTGGCAATCTTTTAACATAACATTTCGGAATGCTTGACTGCATTCTTTTAACTGACACTAAAGATTTTTTCCCTTTATCAAAGAGGTATTGTAAAACACAATTGGAGTTCTCAACTGTTAAGCAAATTTTCTTACAGTGCTTTCTCTGGTAGGCTAAAGAAAGGTTCTGCATAACAGTTTAGTCAGATTATAGAGCTCTTCTTTAAGCAGACTGCCTTGAAGCTGGAGCTTTTGTGCACCTTTTTTAGACTCGTGGTGTCATATTCTTCCCCGGACATGAGTTTTTCTCATGCATACACTGAAGTGAACCCCATCCCAGCTTGATTCCATTTTCCAGATGCAAGTCACCCCATTTTTGGTTCTCTATCTCCCTATATCTGGTGTGTGGTATCACAGAGCATTTGGAGGGCCCTCATGACAGGGCCTGCATTTCCCAGCATCATCTTGTTTTGGCTGTTTGATACAATGCATAGATTGCCCCTCTGATGTATGATCGGATCTGTGCTGTAATCTGATATGTGAACAAAACAATGTCTTGCAGCTTCTTGATTTGTGTCTGGAAAGCAAATAATTTTTCTTTCAGTATAGCCCATCTCATGGAAAACAAATAATTAACCTCATCTGGTTGATGCAAATTAGCACGAGGTACATTTTTTTTCTGGTTAATAGACAACTTCGATATTTTTCAAAGTAATATGTGCTGAAGCATGTTATATGGTAGAGGGATAAATTCATGCTTTGAGTTTGGCAAGGCCTTTGTCCTGTGTTCCTTAGGTCAAGCAGCTGTAAGCCAGTAGGTATATATTAAGGTTGGAAATACCTGCTGTTTGTGAGACGTGAGGTACTTAGCTTGTGATGCTTTAAGAGATTATTTTTAAGAATGTGTTATTTGCCCTGAAAACCATCGTGTTTCAGTGTTTGTATGTGGGAACACTGGTCTTTCTCGGAAAAAGTGCTTGCTCATTACATCTAAGAAAGTTTATTAGCCAAGGGCAGACAATAGAATTTAAGCTGAAAAGTGGGACTGACTTTTTTTCTTTTCAAAATACTGCAATTTTTAAGGAGTGTAATCCAGGAAAAGACACATATTGACTTTGGTTGTTTTAGATGGCACTTGAAAGAAAGACATTTGACAGCCGTCTCCATAATATTCAGACAGGAACATAGGCTAGATCTTTAAGGACCCAGAAACCATCCTGTTGCTGAAAAGTGAGAGACAATGGCATTGAGCAGTCCCTTTGACAAAAAGGGCCTCATCACTGTAATAAAGTGTAGGACAAGGCAGGCCTATTCTTTTGTTCTGTGATATATTTGCTGCCATCAAATAACTCTTAGTGGAGAAAGAGTCTTGTTCAATCTAGCAAGCCAATTCTGCCATTGCTTTGAAGAAGTTTGGATCTTGAACCCAGCTTGAAGGCCTCAACCTATTTTTAATTTGAACTGTGTAATTGTCTTGACTGACAGAATTAACTAGGCAAAAGGTAGAGGGGAGATGTTCCTTCCCATTACCCTTAGATCACTGTAGATGCTGCTTATGCAGATTATTTCAGCAGTCTCCCTGTACATCTGTGGAGAAAAGACAATTCAGGATATTCATCTGACTTCATGGTTGTGAAGTACCCTTTTGAAGAGTTTGTCTTTTGCACTGACAATGGCTGAGCACCAACCTTACTATAGCTATTTAAAATTAGGCAGTATTTCAGGCTCCCAGAGTTCCTAACTGATACCAGTATAACTATCAATTCCATGCTGTGCTGAATGAAGCAGTGTACATTTAGTACCAGAAAAGATTTGTTTCCACCTCACTGCTGTAAGTCAGGATCCACAAATGATGAAACACTGAATAGACACTTCCTCAGGTCACCTCACTTGGAGGCTGGACTTGTAGACCATTAATTGGTATAACCAGCTGAACAATTTCTGTCGTGAATTACCAGTGCAGCTTGGCTTTTTTGAGGCTGCTGCATTTTATTTTTATGTGATGATTCTTACCTGAAATACTTTCAGCCTCCTTCTGCTTGCTGAAGGTTCCAGGTTTTGGAGAGTCCATTATTAATATGCCTGGAAACCATATGCTTAATATATATCTGTAGGGCCAAATTTATCTCTCAACTGTCTTACTTGGTTCACTTTTTTTTCTTTGTGCTTTCAAGTGAAGATTTCTACCCTAATAGTCTGCTTGCTTCCCACAGATACAGGATGATGCAGAACATAGGGATAAATCACTCTGTTTGAGTTCACTGGGACAGCTTGGTCTTCTTGCCAACTGGAAGAATGAGTAGTAACTTCACCGAGTTTATTTCCCATTGCTCTGCAGATGGTTTAATTTACAAGGTTATCAGAGGTTCAATGGGAGAAGCCTGGTTAAAAATTGCAATGGCAAGTCAAATGTGCATGACTGTGGAGATTGGGAAGTGGATTCATAAGGGAATTAACAGCAGCCTGAGGTGTTGAAAACTCTACCTCTTTGCTTAGTGAAATGCAGCAGAAAATCTAATTTGCTGCTTGGCATCTTAGATGCGATCTCCAGCAACCGGGACGCTGTCTTGGCTGGTGTTCAGAGGAACAGGGGCTTCCATCATGTGTAAAAGATGGGCTGCTTTTGTTGATTGTGCTGTGCAGGGTCTGCACTGGAATCTCAGATAATTTTCTGGGATTCCACGATCATTTTCCTCTGTGCTCTTCTGACTGATGCTTGAACAGTGTGAGACTGATGCATGGGACTCAGCTCATCATCTGAGTTATGCAGTTTTGCCCTTGATGAAAAAACAAAGGCTCTCCTCTAATGCTCCTATTCTGCCCTTGCTGTTGCATGGGGAAGGCAGAGTCTTTTTAGAATGTGTCTGTTTCTGATTTTCTACCTGTCTTTAATTGCTCTCTGATCTAGCCTACCAGTGGGACAATCCAAGCCACTTGTTTGTCACAGAAACGGTCTTCTTGTCACTTGGTAGTGGCAAATATTGTATGTACATAGGCCTGGGACAGAGTTCTACCATCGACTGCAATTGTTTTGATCTGCTGGGCTCTCTGAATCTGCTTGTTTTTTTGTTTGTTTGTTTGTTTTCCCCCTGAATGTGAGATGTTACTGTCAGCTGGAATTCAGACTTGTTAATACCTTTTGATCAGGCTTTTGGATACAGGTGGTCTGGCAGCAGATAAGATTGTTCCACATCAGCTGCAGCTTTTCACAGCTGTAAGGACTTTGTGAGTAGAATTGTATCCCCTATAGTGTGAAGTAGAAAAACTTCTCTTTTACATTGGCTCCAGGGCTTAATCTACTTTAATTGAAGGCTATCTGAAAGATGCAGCTCTATGTTAGAAATATTGCTGCTTTCAAGGAAAAAAAGGGAAAAGCAGGCTTCTGATTCTCCCCTTATTTTTGGACTGGGGTATCGCTCATTCTAACAGTGCTATCAGATTGCTGGGGGCTCGGTTCCCAGCTCCACCAGAGGGCCCTGCAGGGCTGTGAAAAGGCCTCTAGTGCACAGCTGCAGACAGCAGGCGTGCTGTCTCGTGATTTAAGTCATAACAGTGCATTTTACTAATTAGAGTTACGAGTCTTTTGTATTTCAGTGGGTCAGATGTGGTTAGTGCACAATAAGCTTTAGCCTTTTGTGCTGTTTAACTCCTTTTATGTCTTAATGTTTTATTCAGCGTGTTATTTATGTGTTTTATTATCCAGCTTCTAAATATAGGGTAGCTGCAATATACAGCCCTGGCTGTAATCTCTTCACGTAGTACGATAGGGAGAGCAATTCAGTTGAGCAATAGGATCCCTTTAAGACAGAATGGGATGGAGTTTTCTGCATGAAGTTTTCTGGTGCATTTTTGAGAAGAAAAAAAGGAAGAAATGAACCTTTATTGGGGGTCAAGGGGTGAAGAGGGAGCTTTAAATAACATTGAGAACTTGCTGTATATAAGATAGTCTTTTTGAAAATCCGAGTGTGTGTAGAGGCTACCAGTAAAGAGAAATTCAGTGTTAATTTAGTCTTTTATAGGGTAAAACATAGCTTGAGTGTGTGCTTTAGCTGTCTGGAATGTGATTGTATATGAAAAAAATCATTGCAGGGAGTTACGGGGAAAAAAGTTACTGATGAGGTAAAGAATGTGTAGTTATGTGTATCGTAGTTATGTCGCATCGTGTTTCGGGAAGAAAAAAAAAGCAGTAATATATAGCAAAAAGAAGGGAGTTGTTTTTTTTTTTTTTTGGAAGATTGAGTCTCACTTAACTGAAAAAATGGTAAGTCCATTGTATCAGTGTGAAGCAGGAGGCTGAAACCAGGCTGTTTCCAGCAATATCAGGGTGACCCTATTCTAAAACTCTTGGGGAAAGCTTGTGAAAATGCTGTCTTTATTTTATTCATCTTACACTGGCAGCATCATTTTTTTATATAGTCGCTATGTGCAGAAATGGTAATCTTCACGTTCCATTGTCCACAATTCTAACCAAGCAAGCTTTGTTTGCTCTTTATCTTTCTTTCTTCCTTTTTGTTTTTCCACCTTCTTTCTCCAAACTTAGAACTTATATTACAAAAAAGTATTGTACTTCAAATGAGTATGCTTGCACCGATGTGGGGAGAAAGAAATAGAAATCTGCAAATAGGATGGAAGGCATCCTGTCCTCAGTGTTTTCCTGAGTGAAGTGATGCAATGCAAAGTGGAACATGTTTTACTCAGAAGCTGTGCTCTGAGTTTACATGGAGGTCGGCATGCTGAGTCCTTGGGAAGGTTGATGTTTGAGTGATGAAGGCGATAGATTGAAATGTAAAGGACTTGCATTGAATTCCTTTCTCCGAATTGATTGAAAGACTTGCCTGAGATGGAAGTCCTGACCAAACTGAGTGGGGAGTTTGTGTTTCTTCTGTGATTTAGTTTCCAGCCTGCTCCAGATACGTCGTATGGTGTTTGGTCCCAAAAGAAAAGTTAGGCTTCATAGTTATGATTTTATTAACACTTAAGCGTTAATAAAATTCTTACTGAATTCATCATTCAGTGTTTTGCAAATCACTGCCATTTTGAGGGATGGAAATTGCTTTAGGGTCTGTTCAGCTATTGATCGACATCCCTGTGCTTACTGCATGGGTTGTGTTGTCACAGCCTTACAATCGCATTAGTTGTAATAGCAGCACAGAGCCTGTCCCAGACTTCAAGTCCAATTTTAATGTAATTGTAAGGCCTTGTGCTACTGGAGACTTCCATTCCAAATGAGTGACTGCACAGGCTTTAAAAAGCCAAGTACTTAAAAGCAGGAAATCAGTTGTCATGTTTGGCCTCACCTGCACCTGGTCCACTAAGACCATGTAAAGATCTCAGCTCTGTTCTCGTGCCAGGCATGGTTATTTCCCCTGCAAAAGAGCTGCTGCTTGGTTTAAATTTGGAAGTCTATGGTGTGGCCGAGTCTCATGTCAAGGACATGTTTGGGCAAGCATCTTGTCTTGGAAACAAAAGATGTTTAACTGTGGAAGAATCTGACAGTGGATTTTTTTTAAAAAAAACTAATAATTAAATTGCTGCCGCTATCCCTTTGTTGCACTTGTCTGTTTTTCAGTGTTTGACAGCATTCTTTCAGGAGAATGACAATTGGTAGAGGACAACCGATTCTAAATCAGGAGATTAAAGATGTCCTGTGGGGTTCAGCAGGGTGATCTCATCAGACTGAAGTTGCTGTATGTCAGCACAGAAACTGGTGCTACACCTGACGTTCATTATCTATCAGGGAGGCAATCTTTAATGATACCTCGCCAATAATGGAAGCTATGAGCAAAAAATTCAAGGATCAACATTTCTATTTCTTTACTGTTTGACCTGCCTTTATTTTTTTCCCCTTTCTTTATTTCCACTTTAGTTTCTCTGATGGGCATCATCCATGTGACTTATGGTCCAATGATGATCACTGTTTTGTTTACTTATCTGAGTGTTCTAAGAGATGATGACCAGATAAGCACGTGGCAGGTTTACTCCGAGCTTTTATTTACTGCTTACATCTTCTTGATTACAGCTGTCCCGTTAGTTTTGCACCTGAGTCTCCTTAAAGTAGCATCCAAAGATGCAGTGAATATTTTAGAATAAACAGCTTTCTCTCTCTTTTTTCTTTTTTTTTCTTTTTTTTTTTTTGCACAGTGACAAATTGTTGCAAAGTAGCTTGGTGTTATACTTCAGGGGTGGAAAATCATGACTGGTATGTAACAGATGATGATTGTGTTAACAGGTATTTGTAAGGTGTTGCCTGTAGCTGACGGAGTTTCATGTTGGCTGTTGATGCCCGATTAGCACAAATGAATGTAATTTAAATGTATCAAGGTAGTCTTTCCCATGCATTTTATTTTCTGGCTGGGTGAAAAAGCTTGGAGTATCTCTTCTGCTCTCTGTATCCTTTTTTCTGTATTTCCCTTTTTCTTTGGGAGATTTCCTTCTATATAGCAAGAAATAGAAGTCAATAAAGGTCATGCTGACCTTCCACCTTCACACTGCCTCTGGATCATCACTGGATGGATCATGAAGGTGAGAGTGCAGTGGTCTAGAGTGGCAATAGCGTGCTTGGTTCCAGCACGTGGTGGTGTTCAGCAGCTGACATTGCAAAGGGGAAAGAAGAACAGCACGCCAGGCCCTCATTCATACCGATGATCATTGTAAAGTACCAGACTGGACCCACTGCTCTTCCTGATCCAAAATGCACAGCATAATGAAAGATAAAGTCTCTCGAAAAAGGTTATGGAAGTATGTATGTCTAGGGAAGACAGATATTTATGGCTCTTTAACAATATCCCATGCACAAAACAATTCGAAAATATCAAGGCTTTCTGACACATTGCCTCCTCTTGTCCGACTGATGTCCTTTGCACAGTCTGCTGCTGGTATAATAAAAAGTGTACCGAGACACTGGAAATTAAGGAAGCATATTATCTCATTTCATGAATAAGCAATAATTGCACTTGCACATTTTTATTATTATTTTTTCATGAGGGACAACAAATAACTGGTCACCCAGGGGAATGGTGACTGTCCTCTGATGACTTAGTATTTTGGGGAGGTGTTCTCTTCAAAGAAAGTCAAATAGAAAGATATCTATATTGACTATGACGTTTGCTGCTATTCTTAGGCATTCCTAGATTATCCATAGAAAATAAAATTTACTGAAAGTATGAAAATCAAGTCAGGATATAATTTGAACAAAGTGCAAATTATGTCTGTTGGCATAAATCACACCAGCAGTACGAGTGTCTGGCCCAAGCTGTGTTTATGCTAATGATTTCTGTCTATTCAGTCCTTTCAGCAGATGCTGATATTCTTCCAACTGCAAATAAATACCCCAAACTGAAATTATATAAAATTTCTCATCTAAAACGGTTGGAATGTAGAAAAAGGTCCTCAAGTATTGTCTGGGTGCATCCTGTTGGAGTTAGCGCTGCTGGGTCACTGAAGAATTAAACATGTGCTGATATTTTTACTTCCAGTGTTGGCATTTGTTTTGAAATACTGTGACAGGTTCACTATTCTTCCCTCTGCTTTGTTACTGAAAATACAAAGGAAAAAAAAAAAAAAAGAAATCCACAACTTTATGTCAACATTTTTTTAGAAATGAAGTGAAATTGCTGTCCTCAGCAAAATGCCATTTTCTGCAAGGGATGCCACAGTCCCCAGACATGGAACCAAAATAATTAGTCTACAACTGACAAATAATTCTGCTATGCTAAAGTCAAGAGACATCCAGGCTGTATAGCATGGCGGTTTCTGCCAAGCTAGAGAGAAAAGAAGGCTTTCTGTGAGAACGTGTCCTCTTTCAGGGAACAAATCAAATCCAGCAGTGAGTGCAGAAAGCTTTTTCCTGACTTTTCCACCCTTCCCCAGTATGAAGTGATTTGGGCTAAGTGAACTCCGGATCAGAATCAAGGCCTAAATACGTTGTAGCCTGAATGTAGTGATGGTTTTTTTTTTTCTTTTCAAATTCATTCCAATTTTTCTTTTGTATTGCCTTTCAGCAAAAAAAAAAAAAAAAGAAGGGTCTATGTCCCAAGTGCTTCAGTCTAAATAAACAGCAGCGTGCTGGAGTTCCTCAGCCAGTAACTGTCAGCCAAGCTCGCTGAAATCAAAGTGATGCAAGGTGTTTGTCAGAGGAACGCGAGGCGCTTTGCATGCGAAGTGCGATTACTCTCATTGAACAGATGGGGGGCTGAAACACACATGTGCCTGGTGAATATTTCCAGGTCTTAGGAACAAATTGGACTTAGTCGCAAAATGGTGCCAGAGGTTATATTTAGATTGACTTGCCTGGGACGTGGCAGCTGGGCTGGTATTTATGCAGAGTTTTATTTATGCAAACAACAGAGTATGGCACTTAAATAACATCATTGCACTGTTCTGGCCAGCTACAGTGAAAAACATTTGAAAGCTGGTGAGTAACTGGTAAGCTCCTTCCCAAAATTATTTTCAATGCTGCTTAGTCCTGAATCCATTAGCTAAGCTGGTCAAAAGTTTGTGCTAAGAAATGGCACATTTGAATTATTATTAACATTTTGCGTTGAATGCTAAATGCTCTACTCTTAAAGTGGGTGAAGTTTTGCTCGCTGTATTTTATTATAGACTATGACGTGGGCTTTCAGACTGAGATCCATTAAGTAATAAATAGTAATAGCAAGGTCATTTCTTGACCGAGGAAAAACTGAATGTTGTGAAATGATGAATTCAGTCAGGAGACAGGCAGTGGAAAGATGGCATTTTTGTGGCAGTTTCAGCAGATGGTTGTAATGAGATATTGCTAATTGTTACTGCTCTTATTAGCATGTTCTCTGAGGACTGGTTTGCTACTTGCATGTGGGTGTGGGGAAGAGAAGTGGAGTCCTTCCCTCTGAGGTGAGAAGATCATACAGTCGTTGCACGCCAACAGGGTCACACAAGTCCCAGGAGAATGTGTAACATTCTGGTTCCTACAAAACAATTAACTGTTTTGGGTGAGACGTAATTTGCCTTGTGACTGCAGAGCGACTGCTTAGCTGAGAATGGGTTCACAGGCTTAAAAGAAAGAAAAGCCAGTGGGTGCTCTTTGTCTATACTGGGCATACCACACAGGATGAGAAATGTGAGAGGAAGATGATAGTCCTTGGAGTTATCTGGGTGATGTGGTGTATTTAGAACCTGTGTATTAATAGGTGAGCTTTACTAGCTTATACGCAATGAGTGTGTGTTCCAGATCTTGATTCCATTTTGTGTTAATGGATTTCTATAGCACCCGCCTTTCCATTTTTTCTGTATCTATTTTTCTGTATCTGATCAAAACTCAATAAGTAGTGCTCTTAAAAATAAGTGATTGGTGTTGCAACATGCTGTAAATAAAGAATTAAGCAATGAATAGATGAATATAAATAGAAGAGAGCATGAAATGCACAAGAATAAATCCTGTGCTTCAATAAGAGTAACCCTTTTTAAAGAACAACATCCAATTGCAAAGAGATCTCTGGGGCAGTGAGAACTACTTGTTATTTTTTACATAAATCTGATAACTTAAGCTTTCCGCTCTGTGGAAGGAAGATAATGTCAAGCTGATTGATAGAGTGAACAGGACATGACAGTCTTCAAGGAAGAAGAAAGGCAGAAATCATTTTCTGTGGAGACAGGATCTCATGATGTTGTCGAGAGCTTGATAAGCCAAATGAAATCTAGAAATCATTTAAATTACAGGATGATGAAATGAGAGGAAGATAAATAGGTTTGTGCTAATGATTACATATCCTCATGACTAGAGTCAAAGGCTAAATAATATATTGACATCTTCAGTTAATTCTGCTGTCCTATATCCAAACAAGTGTTAGAGTTTAAAATGGTTAAGCAGTAACCTAATAGCAAACGTGCCAGGGCAGAGGCTTTTTTTCGTGTTACACGTGACACAAGTGTTTTTTCTGTGCAATGTTTGTATGGGTGTGCATATTACTGGGGCTTTAATATTACAGTTCATTTAAAAAAAAAAGAGTAAATGGGATTTTTGTGTTTTGGTATAGCAGCAAATCAAGGACGTGTTTACTGGTGAGACTTAACGTCTTGAATTAATGCTTCTGAAATTAAGCACTGAGGGGATCCTAGGGTTGGCGTTCTGCTCAGATGGAACTGAGCTGAACACAGGGCAGATGTACTTGCAGATACTCTGTAGAACACTGGTTTTGGTGCCTGGTGAGATGTGTGGTAAGTAGTTACAGGGCACCTCTAAGTTTTGCATCTGACTCCGGGAGAATACTATTTATAGCAGCAAGAACTTGCTGGAGTACAGAGGGTTCTGTTTGTATCCCTGCTTTTCAGGAAGGTTAACTGTACAAAGAGGGCAACTTATGTCAATCTTTTCTGCTGCCATGCAGATCCCAAGATAATCAGAGTTAGGTTCATGTGGATCAGTCCTCAGCGCTCAAAACAGGTGAAATGTGAGCTTTGATTCTTTCATTCTGCTGACAGTGTATTTGAATGTCAGCACTGGTGGATGGTGTTTATTGTTACACAGTTTACCTGCTGTCTCCCATGCACCAAAAGGAAAGCTTCATCCCTTTCTTTGTTAACTGCCACGCCACTAGCGCTGTTTGGCAGAGCTCTGTGTAGGGCAATTTGATGCTGTGGATTCAGTGATAATTTTGCTTGTTGTCATTCTACAGAGAATATTATCAAGACTTGAAAAAGCAGGCATAGAGGAACGGGAGTCAGTCTGAGCAGCATCTCACAAAGCAGGGTGCTGCTTGTGCAGCTGGGCTGCTTCTGGGAGGCTTGTCTTTTTCATCTCTCCTGGTCACAAGGCAGTCCACTTCTCCCCCACTTCCCTCCCAGTCTACTTGATTTGCAGGAGGAATTCTTGCCTATTGGTGTCCTGCTGGAGAGTCCTTTAACATCAGAAATTTATCTTCTTCATAAATTGCTCTGTAGACTGTACCCTGACTACTTCAGTTGACTTTAAATTGTTGTCATTGCTTCTGCTATATCATCCACAATTAATGATGATGATAATGAAAATGTTATGTTGTCATTTAGCAGCTCAGAGGCCCTCTGTTCTCTATGAGGAGATGTTAAGTGGATAGCAGAGTATCAGAGTTCTTTGTTTTACCCTGGACATCTGTATTCCGAGCTCCCGAGGACTGAAATGAGGCAGGTATGGACTTTTAAGGACGAATTTAGCAAGGCATTTAGATCCCTGTTGCTGCAGATTAGCAGCAAGTAGGTTTTTTCAGATGTGTGTAACAGGGTAGGTGCTGAACTACAATGAAATGTGTATATTTGAAGGGGAGAAAATTGGAATGGTGTAAGCTGAGATGCTGCATTTTTCAAAGCTCCATTTAACCATCCCTCTGTCAGCTCCAACATCTGATGGAATCTTAGAATATCCTGAGTCGGGAGGGAGCCACGAGGGTCATCGAATTCAACTCCTGGCTCCACGGAAGACCACCAAAAATCAACAGCTGACCCCCCCAAAGTAACAGCTAAAGAGCTGTGGGATTGAAGTGGGTCAGGCCCACGAAGTGATTTCACAGGCACCAGGAGCGGAGTGACTTGCTCGCATAGAAGGCACAGGCAGTTGCAGAAGTTCTCCTTCAGTTTCACTTCGCTTTCTCTGAAAAATTCTGTCTTGGAAAGCACTGACAGCAAGGTGCAGCATATAAATATCAACCTGACCGTGACTCTGACTCAGCCCTCGTTAACCACCGATCTACTGAAGTGCTTTTTACTCAACCTTCCCACTGGGTGGCAGCAGCAGAACACCTCCATATATTCCTTATTTATTTTATTTTATTTTTTCTATGACTGAGTAGTGGGACTGTCTAAGTAGGAACATTTTTCCAGCTTTCATGTGACTTTCTTCTTATTTAATCTTTTGTTGTTTTCCTTTCTGTACTCAGCAGAGGTACAGCTTGGTTTTCAGTCTCCTCCCAGTGCCTAAGAATGCGTATTTCTGTACCAGCCCCAGTGGGACTGAGTTGGCCAGTGAGTCAGTGATGTCCTGGTGTGCTGCAGGCTGCAGCAGTGACCGCACCAACCCACTGAACATCAGGCAGAGCTTTACCTGGAAAGGGAACCGATGCCGAGCATGAGCATTTCCCTTCCAATATTTATTAGGCTGAATCAACAGCAATTAAAACAGGCAGGTATTTACTGCCAGATAGCTTGGACAAATAATTTAATTTCCCACTACTTAAAGAACCGTCTTCATCTTAGCAAGCTTTGTAATTAGATTTGACCTTGAGCAATCTTACATTTTTTCATGTTACTTGAAGCAGACTCTTAATTTTTGAGACTATTTAACATTTAAATTATGTTACTTTAAAATTTGTAACAAGGTTTTGGGTAGCACCGTGCCTTTATAACATAACACGTTTCTTGAGAAAATGTTGTGATTTTATGCTTGGACTTGCAATATTTTACGTTTGTGCCAGCATTTAAATGAGATTCAGCTTGCTAACAGTCATTGGGATGGAAGTGTGGGCAATTCACCTCAGTGTCAGGGTAATATTTCCTAGCTGTTTGTGTGCACAGCCTGTACAGTAAGAGAAAAGAGATTTGAATAGGTACGTTTCTCTCTGCAGTGTGAGAATGTCTCACAAAAACTAAAATTTTAACGATGGTGACATCTTTGAGTATCTAGATGGAGGCTGAGCTTTGATCAGCAGGACAAGAGCTTTCTTACTCTTTGACTTCTGGTCACTTGCAACTTAATCTTGAGATTTTATATAGGTATTTTTAATCATGATTACTTAGTAAATACCATGGCTGAAATGACAACAAGATTTCTGAGTGTTTCTGAGCATGTCACACTTGTTTTCTTTTGGAGGTGACACAATGTTTAAGAGAAAATACTTCTATTTAGAGGCAGAGCTGAATATGGGATTACGCGTGTAAGGATACTGATGTTGCAAGTGTGAACGTGATCAGAACAGAGCCGTGGGGCCTATGAATATAGTAACAGTGGCACCCAGTGACTGGAGTGTTAATGGTAATAACCAAAAGGAATTACTGTGTAATGTAAGAAAGACTTAATTCCAGCTACAGGTCCTAATGCTGCTGCTAGGCAGGTGGAGACAATAAAGTCAGGAAAGTTATTATATGGAGAAAAACTCAAACTTGAAGCAGGTACAGGTTTGACCTTGTTTGGCCTTCAGTCTGAGGCTGAAACAAGATTTTGGCAATTTTGCTTGCAGATATAGTGACACAAACCTGAAATTTATCAACACAAGCAATGTGCACTGGCTGAATGTATTATCTGATTCTGTGTTATGGAAACTGGATCCGTTCAATTTAAGGATCTGGATGAGAAGTTGGGTGTATCTGGTTAGCTTAAAAGCCCAATGGAAAAATCTCATTGAAGGAAGATTTTTATTTTTTATTTTTTAAAGAATAAGGAGATCTCTTAATTAGGGTTAATTGTGGTTAACTGTGTCACTCAGAGAAGGTAACTGGTTAGCATTATTAATCTAACTCTGTGACTGGCCCTTTGGCAATGATGCTGTGTATGCCCCAGGTGACAGATGATGGAAGATCCATAGAGAGAAGAGCAACTCCAGCTGGAAGACCCATGAAATAATCCTTTTGAAACTGGGCAGTTAAAAGGGAATTTGGGAGTTTTAATGGGACAGCACAGAAAAACACTAGGATTCTTTCCCATACACTCATTGGAAAATGATGTAGTACAGTCATGAAATTATTTATGTAGCTGCAATAATTATGTGAAAGGGCTACTATCAAATAGATCCTGATTTTGGTGTCCTGTTCCAACTATAGGGATTAGCTGTGAGTTGCAACAACAATTCTTTGTGGGTTTTTTTTGTCCTGAGCAAGTTGTTTCTTCCTTCTCTTTAGTCTGTTCCATTTCACTTTGCTCTTTTGTATTACAATACTTGTCAATCCAGTAGTCCAGCATGTTCTGAATTAATTATGAAAAACTTCAGAGCAAATGGAATTGTGACTGTTGCAGAGAACAAGAAGTGTCTGAGTCTGACTGTGTTTAGTGAGGCGGTTAAATTCACAGTGCTTTGCAAAATGAGAACTATGCGTACATCTTGCATTTTGAACACCTCTTATCCCAGAGGGACTAAAAGTTCCTGAAAGGAGCAAGACTTGTAATTTTGCAGTCCCTCCAAATGTCACTGAATCCCTGATGAATTTTTGAACCTGCTGGGCCAATTCCAACCAAACAATGATTTTAAATGTTGTAGATTTTCTGGAATTGAGGTAGGTTATGGCACCCGCTAAGAGATGATGTCTTCTGAAATGGGATTTGACTTGTTTAATGTCAAAAATTTGATTTCTTCTGATGAGAGAAGACAGTGTTGATTTGAATACTGTTTTTTATGCTACTGTGAGATGTGCCAGATATAAGGTCATCTCTGTGGCACTTCCAACCGGCTTGTGGTGATAGAGGAGGGGGAGCAGGTATTGCATTAGCTTATAATATTCAATAATGGCATTTATGGGCAGCTGCTTATGATTGTGAGTTGTAGCTGTTGTGTGAGTGTGGGTCATCATCCCAACACTGAGGTCTGTCCCTCTCAGGACAGCCACTGTCATTCTCACATAAGTGTCTAATTTGTGCAACTTTTATTTTTTTTTGGAATGCTGAGCAGGAAAGATGATTGCTTTCAATGCTCACGGGCCACCTTTTGTACACTTCTGAAATTCCTATCTGCAAAGTCTAACTCTTATTATCCACTTTTACTATATGAGCAGTGTCACTCCTCATCCTGAAGTGACAGGGAAGCGCCAATGGCAGCTTGCCTATTGCACCTCTTGAATCTTGTTTTGTGTTCAGCGCCAAAGTTCTAAAATGTATTTAGCAGGGTCCCATGAATAATCTCAAGAGGGGAGTGGAATAGTGATGAAAAGCAACTGTTTAGCTAGCCGGAACCTGTAACTGCAGTGCTATGTGCTGCCAGGAAGGACTTAGTCCAAGTTTCTTGCGGAGTCACTGTTTTGAGCCATGGCAGCAAAAAGGAAATATCTACCTTTGAAACCTGGCAGAAGTCTAATTTGAGAAGTTTGAGATTTTTATAGATTTATTTATGTGATAGTTCTAAGAAGCCTTGCCCCCAGTGACCTAATTATGTCACCTGCATGCTGTACAGCTTTGTACTCTAGCAAGACTGCCACAAGGCATGTAAGCTTTGTAGTGAATTTTTTTTTTTGTAAATTGGATTTCATATCTTTTTCCCCCCTCTGTACGAGCTGCTGACTTCAACAGTTTACCTGAGGTTGGAAGCTCCACTGATCTTTGTTTTGTTTTTCCCTTCCAAAAGGCCAAGGATACAATGATAAAACTAATTTGTCTTTTTAATCTTCACCTTGTAATTAGAGCTGAGATAGGCTGGAAAGAGATGCCAGGCAAGTAAGCTCTTTTCCTTTAAAAGCTCTCTAGGCACATAACTGAGTCTTGGGAGAGCTTTAAAGGAAAGCAGTAATGAAAATCCTGCAGAAAAGGAAAAATAAGCCAACAAAATTAAAACTTAAGTTTGCTATTTTTATCCAGGACTGGGAGAAAAATGACTCTGGTACCTCCGGGTTTATTCTCAAAGCATCTGAATCGATAATTATTTGTAAGCATTCTTCTTGTATGGATGAGCTTCTCTCTTGGTTTCTGCCCCACTGATTCCTCCATTGCTAAGATTTTAGGTGATAAAAGGTAGTGTTGATTTTTTTTGGAGGCTTTGGAATCAGTTTACCTCAGTGTTGTTTGAAAATCTTGTTTTCACAGTGAGAGTGGTAATTTTTGCCCAAGATACCAAAACCAGCTTACTTTAATGGTTGAAATCCAATAGCTTTGGAATGTAGGCACCTAAATGTGAGAAAGAGTTTAAAATTGCTGCACCTTTCACTCAAGGAGTGAGTGTTGTGTTAGAAACAAAGCAGAGTCACAGACCTCGTTTAGATCCATAGGTGAGGTGATAGTGACAGTGGTGGTGGGAGAGCTTAAACAGCAAAGGGTCCAGACCTTAGTGCTGCAATATCAGTGCTTATCTGGCATTTGGGCAGTTTAAGTCACTAGATCTCCAAGGCTGGAGTGACACAAAGCTGCCATTCAGCATTGATTTGCTAATAGGATTGCACTAGCACAGCAGGGTGTTCCTATGAAACCTGTGTGCAAAATGGCCATTGTTTATTCCCTTCTGAATGCATCTAAGCACCGTTAGAGCAGATAACTCCAAACTGTTCCTTTTGCCAACTGATTTTTCTAAGAATCCCATGACTTCTGCTTTCCATAGCTTTTTCCTTTATCTTTAACATTTGTTGCATAAATATTGGTTTGAAGAATAAAAAATGATGACTCCAAACTCTAAAAATAGTCAGAGATGTTGCAGGGCTAAGCCACATTTTTCCTTGGCACATCATGCTAGGATGATGTTTACAGTTTCTCATTTCATGTATGAGAAGAGATGCAGGCAACATCTTGTGCTGGCATTCCTCGGGACAAATGAAGTGAGTGTTTTTGAACTAGAGTTCTTTTACTAAACTAGTTACCCAGTTAAAAATGAAACTCAAATCTTTTATCACTTATGCAAGGCTAGCTATTAATCTTCTAACTTTTTACAGTAAATACACTGGGCCTTAGCTGGTAGTGCTTAGAATTGGATTTTTGTTTGTTTTCTCTCTAGTGGAGCCTCTTTTTTCTTTCTGTTTCCCTGTAGTTTAATGTTTATCCTTTGGGCTTTATGAACGGAAGCGTTTTTCTCTTTTTGCTTTCCTTACTGTTCTCAGTGGCCTAGTGAAGGCTTCTTTCTCCACTATCTTAACTGGAAGAGAATGCTGAAGATCAAGGTGATACACCATCCATGGTCTGAAGAGGGAGAAGGACAGCTAGTCAGCAGTTATGATTTGTAAGCTGCATGTTAAATGGGGATTTGTAGATTTACAAAACTAAATTTTAGCAAGAAAATCCCCCATCATCCAAGTTATCCTGAAGTATGCACCTAATGTACACGTGTTAGTTTTTCCAGCGATGTCAACAAAGTCAGTGGGCCTGACTTGCCTATTACCTGTGCCTTCATGCAGTCGCTGCCCTGGTATAAATGCTATCATTTGGATGTTAGCAAGCAGCTGTAAACCTCTATTCTGTATTGCTCCCTAGTAGCTTTGTGCTATGATGCAGCTCAGCACGCAGATTTTTGAGTAAGGAGAGGCAATAGTTTTCAACATAAACAAGTCCACTGGGTCACATTAACCTCCTTCAGTCTCTGTGTTAAATAATTAAAATAAACTAGGTAGTGTTTAACTATACGTATTTAGAGACTTACTGGAGGAGCTTATTAGTTCAATATTCTAACATACTGTCTTAAACCTTTCTGAGCTCCAGGATCCCTTATTAAATATTTAGCGTGTATTGCTGAAAAAGTCAAGAATTGCTTTATTTTTATTTTTAGATGCAATTGCAATTCTCAACATTCTTTTAGCCCTTAAAACGCTGGCCATCTATAAATAGCACTTACCTCAGATCGTCACTTCTGGCCATGAGGAGTATTTTTCATTTATACAGATCCAAACAGTACCCCAAGAATTAATACTTGCAGAACTCTCTGCAATACATCCTTGAAGTATTTTATACAACCACTTCAAATACATTTATAAGCAATCCACCTGACAGCAGCTCCTTCAGACAGAACAAAGATGTGTCAACTACTGACTGTGGTTTGAAGACATCAGTAATTCTCTTTTGTTTCCGAAATTCTCAAAATGTGAAATTAGTTAATTGGTGAGAATTTTGGGGTAGTTGAAATAGTAATTATTGGTGACATGGATTGCTGCACGTGCACCAGTACTGTTCATCAAAACTTAAAATTTGAAAATACAAGGCATTATTGTGCTGTACTATTATGACTAATTATTTTGCAGTAGACTGACTGGCTGTAGAATCAAACCTTTAAGTTCAAGGTCGTCTTGCCAGAGGAGAGATTTTTTCTTTTTACCCGACAGTTTTGTAAGACTTACTATATAGCTGAGCAAAGGCAGCTTAGCGGATTAAAATAACATCAGTGATATCTCTTGTCTCTAGGGTAATGAGTTATGAGCAAAGCCAAGACCTCCAGGAAGGGATTTCGTTTCTGCAGAGTCTCTATTAGATCGTACTGTATAGTAAACAAAAAACAAATGGTCTCACAGACTCCAGTGTCATTTTGCCTAATTGCCTGTCTTGGTTCAGTGCTGGTGAAGATAAGATGTAAACCATGTTGTATTTACACCCAAGGAGTGATTGCTTGCTGAGTGAATCTAGAATAAGTGTTTTCTGTCTGCCTGTAACTGGAAACTGGTCAGTCCTTGCTACAGGCTATTCTTCAACATTTTTAATTCAAGGCTTTCAATGTTCGATGATCTCAGGCTGCAGCGTTGGGGAGGAGTCCTGCTCTGTTCCAGTATGAGCATCAGCTTCATAGTGTGAGGTTATCTGGGCAAGATGTTCGCAAAATCTTGCGGAGATGTTTTCCACGTCTAACAGTAAGCCTGCATAAATGGCCTGTGTGCCTTGTGCACCTGTCTTTTTTCACCATAGTATTTTCATCTTTAGATGGTCTCGAATTAGAGTTTCCCTCTCCTCTACTGGGATTTGTATTGTAATTTGATGGACATGTAAAAAAAAAAAAGGTTCATTGAAAAAAATCCCTCATGTTTAAGCCGATAGGAACATTGAAGGAAATAGAAATCCTCTCTTACCCAACTTCAGTGTTTTTCATATGTATGTATTACCAAAGTTTGGGATAAAATGTGTCTGTTCTTAAATTAAAAAAGAAAGGAAAATTGAGTTACGATTTTCAAGAGACCGTACCTTTTAATTGTAGTGTACAAAGCACGTTCCTGCAGGAGATAAATGATGCTGTATTTTCTAGTCCGTTGAAAGTAACTGTCAAGTTTGTTGCCAAATAACATGTTCTATTTCATGTCCAATAGTTAGCAAAATTTAATTAGTATAAACTGAAAAAATGGAATGGTTCTCAGTAGGAAGGTACCTGAGTTCTTCCTTTGACACACCTCGTTGTTCATTTTATTGTAAAAGATACCTGTAGGCAGCCATTCAGTGCTCTGAATGCTTCACGTTAAAGAACAAAAGTGAAGCCAGGGCACCTTGGAAACAAAACTACCTCAGCTCACTCTGAATAGATTTCAAGGGGAGGAGGAAGGGGTATGCTTCGTAGCTAACAAGGAACTGTGGATCTGAGATTTTTACTGTTGATCTTCAAGGTTCTTTTACTGAAAGCTCAGAAAGGGAATGAAGTTTACACTAAATTACAGTCCTTCAGGTGCCTAACTGTTGTGATCAGTTTGGAAGCCATACTCAACAGCTCTTCCAAGCTTTTTTTTTTTTGCCAGGAATCGTCCTCTAACTGGGGTCATCAAAACACAGTGATGGCGCAGCTGGGCTCTACATAGAGACAGCATGGAAGTCACTGTGAGAACTTTTTCACTTTGCTTTGAGTTTCCTATCCCTGGCCAGTGCAGAACATGTGGCTCTGGGTCTATTTTTGTGGATGCCTTCTTCCTTAGAGTTGTATTCTTAATACTTGGAGGAACTTGCTTGTCCTTGCTTACATCTTTGTGAGGTTTCTGTTGTTCAGATCTTGTCTTTAGAAGGTATTAGAGTGAAAAACAGATCCTGGAGAAAAGGTGAAGCTGAAATATTGTCTAGCCATCCCATGTCTATGAACCGTGAGTGCTAGAAATAGATATATGTATATTCTGATGCTTACCTGAAGTTTTTGTCTTTTTTTAATGAGTTCCCTTCATTAAAAGTAGGATGTTTTAAAGGCCATATCTGCAGGTCTAAATTTCTGTGGTGCTGAGCCTTGTAAGCCAACCCTTTGTGTAATTTGAAGTTAGGCATACTCTATATACCATCAGATTAAATTCTGTGTTGACTGTCAGCTCATCGATCAAGCTTGTTTTGTGAGTTTGAGTTGTTGTGATTCAAGATGTGTTTTGTTTTTTTTTTTAAGCTTCTCAGAGCACAGGTTGCTTGGGACACCACTGATGCTGAAAAATCTGCTTTCCTGTTTGGAAGTGAACTATTTTTGGGTTATGTTGTGGAAGACAGATACCTTTGCAGCTAAGGCCGCTTCCAAAGTGTACATATTTATGATAACCTCAGGCCATCTGATGATCTGCCACCAATTTCACAATGAAGAAAAACACTCACCCTAGATGCATCCTTCCATATCACAGCCAGCAGAATGTATCTTTCACTATATTTTATTGTTTTAAACCTATGACTATTTTGTAGTCATTCTAGAATCTCTTAAATCTTTCTCCTCTTTTGATTCTCACTGAACCTTTGTCCAGAAATAAAAGGAAATTTTTCCTTAACTTCTCTGCTGCCGCATTTACATTCTCAGAAGCAAGTTGGAGAACTCAGTTTAAATTTCTTCTTATTTCTTAGGTAATGCATGAGTATAAACTGAATGACTGTTAGAAGTATTCAAACAAGAAACTTGCAGGCAATAGATCATATATAAAGTGACAAGAAGACTTGAAAATCCATTTATTTCTCAGCATTTTTATGCTGAATAATGCCATGCTTTCTGCCTAAGAATAAAATTTTGTCTTTTCTCAGGTGAAACTGAGTTTTTTATGAACACAGAAATGGAGGTATTCTTATAGTAAAAAAAAAAAAAAAAAGACTTTCATTAAAGAAGTTACAGCTTGGCACTTAGTGTGTCTGAATTATTTTCCTTAAATGTTCTGCTTGTCAAGGTAGAATTGAAACCTGTCTAGTCAGGCCTGTCAATTTGCTGACAATTGAGAGTTCTCTTCACAGAAGTGGTAGTGCAGTAACAAATAAGTTAATTATATTGCTTGATCTCAAATGGCCAGTTTTACATACTCCAAAGGTGTATAGTCACTGTAAAGAAAGGCTTGTAAATTATTGTGCTCAAAAGAAGCACTTGTAAATAATTACAAGATGCAATCACAGGAGAACAGGAAGCCTCAATGGATTAGTAATGAGATACGGAGCCTTTCACCTCGAAGTCATTGTTTTTAATCCAGATCTGCTTGGTAGTGATTGGTAGTGCCTTCAGATAGCTGGTTAGTGTGAAATTAGTTGAAAATTGCAGCGTTGTTAGTAAGTACATGTCTACCTAAGAAAAATTGCTGTGGCTGTGGTTTTCTTTCTGGCTGTTTCCTTCCTTCTTATCTGGATGGGAGACAGAATTTCTGCTGTTTTCTTGTATTGAGCTGATTGGGTAAAAGTAATGGATTTTGGCCAGTTGCACTGCTGCTGAGAACTACCTGCTGGGCAGCAATGATGCTGTCAGACATGAGCCCTCTGCTTTGGGCACTGGAGGCACATTGACAGAAAGAGGTAGTAGAGTTGTTCATGTTTAAAGGCTATTGGAAAAACAGTGTGAGAGGGATGCTGCAACCACACACACTGTCCTATGGAACTCTGAAAATAACAGGTGAACAGGTGTTAGTGGAGGAGAAGTCTTTTTCCGTGACATATCCAGCCATTGTACAAGTGTGTTGTGTTAACTGTGGAGGGCTTCACAACTCATTATCGACAGTGGTGCTAATGCAGTTGTCACTGACTCCTGCTGTTGTGATTCACGAGTGATTAAACTGACCTTTGCTTGGGTTTCCAGAACCTTGGAGCAAGTGGTCTTGCAGAGATATCTGCCTTCATGGAGCTGCCACTGCTCTGTGGAACAGCTATCACAAGCAATTGGTCCTTCCCACACTATCTCTGATGGGACACTGCATTAAAAGTAGTATCAGAAGGTATGTTACCTATGTTCATGAATTTGTGGAGATAGCTACAGTTCCACTAATTTATCTTGCAAGCGAGGCAATACATGTTTTAAGATGAATAAAAGTCAGTGGCTTTCAAAAAGCTTTTAAAAAGCAGTAACTTTTTTTTTCTAGTGAGTTAAAAATCAACACAGACATAGAAGGTAAGAAAAATAAGCTGTGTAACTGTTGATTTTACTTTTTTTTTTCTTGAGAATGTGATCAGAAGAAACATTTGAGAAGTTTCCCCTTTGTAACATTCACACTGCAAGAGGAAAAAACTAATTAACGTGGTCAGAGGACCATCTTTGTGGAAGAATAGTGGAGCTAATGACAACTGTACCAGGTCACCTTTAATCCTATTCTGGCTGGGGAGATGGTGCAATGTTTCTGTTAAAGTCAATGGCTCTTGGGGGAGACCATCTAGCATTGTGTAAGTTAACAGCATGCCCTCTTCTGCCACCTATGGCTGCTCCATTATCCTTGAAAGCAGCCGTCAAATTTGCACAGCTTTAGCAGGAACATCTGCTTCTCTCCCCTGGTTATTTCCTTCACATCTGCAGTGGTTGTGACAGGGCACGTGCTCTTCTTCATTCACCCTCATTGCTCTGACCTTTCCTGTGGCTCATTTTTTATGCTCTGCCTCCTTAATGACTATTCTAATTCATTTCTGCATTTGCTGATAGTCTCATTAGGGTCGAGGGAAAATTCACCAGGTGAGGCAGTCTGTTGTTTTCCGGTTAGAAACAAAGTTTGTCAAATCTGACAAGCTACCTGGGATACTTTGAAAAGCCAATTTCACTACGTTGTTTCTGCAACCTGCCCTGTTGTGACAAATGTTCCTGCTAACAGTGGGAATCTTCTCTTCTCTACAGTGAATGAAACCTGTCCCTTTTTCCAGGGGACTTGTTTGTTTTCTGGCCAAGATCTAGAAAGATATCCAGGTGTCCTCCTGCTATTTAAACATCTCATTTACATTGATTTCAGATAAATATTGATTTCTTATTTTGGCAATGGAATCTAAAAGCCGTTGGGATTAGGAGACCTTCTCACATTCTGTTCTACCTCCTTCAAGCAACCAATCCAAACGTTAAAAATGTGTAAATTGAAAGACTCGAGATATGCAGAACCTTGGAAAAAGTAGTAATGGTGAAACTTGGAGAAAGAGTCACCAGAATGACATAAGGAAACTTATGGACCTTTGCAACATCTGAATCCTGCCCTTCTTTTTACTTATTATTTTACTGTTAATTCAGGATAATAATACTAAATAATTCAGGATCATGAGTTGCAATGTGAATGTATGGGAGATTGTGATCAGTTTCTGATTCTTTATTTGATTGTGACTATATTTTATGGTTTTCTTTCTTTCTTTTTTTTTTTTTTACTGTTACAGTGTGGCATTAAATGATGGGCACTCTGCAGTGTTATTTTTTTTTCTGTATAAGGAAAAAAAAAACATTCTATATTATTGCATGAAAAGTCTGTCAGCAGTCTGGAAAGCTCACTTATGATGCCGGTATGGTTATTATAGTTAAACTAGCTTAAGTTCAATTAGCTGTTCAGCCAGGTTGGATAGTCTGCACTTGCTGAAACCATTTATAAGTCCTCACGTCACTCAGAATTAAAAATGCATTTGTGCAATTTAGTTTTATGACCTGTTATTGCTTAACTGGCAGCTGGATCTTATAGTTGGACTGCTGCAATGCTTTTCTTGTCCACTCCATCAGAATAAACCCAAGATAACCATTACAGCTATATAAAACCTGATATAAAATGAGGCAAACTCTGAAAATAATTAATCAGTGGTGATCAAGGCATAGAGGCTTTTGCAGGGATTAAAGACCAGCTGAGGAGCTGATGGCCCGGTGCCCAGTGCATTAACCGATCTGATTGCTTTCAGTGTGCCTCGAAATTCCATTTACTGGTTTGCCTATCACATGAAAATTTCATTCCACTTCAGCAATGAAATGTATCACTCAAATTCTCTGTGTTATCCACTGGCCCTTGATTTTGAAAGAGGCGATTCTTCTAGTAGCAGCAAATATTGCTACGTGGTTATGATAAACACAGAGCAATTAATGGAAGAGTTTCACTGCCAAATTCAGTCTTTTAAATTAAGGCTGTCAAACAGGAAGTGGCTCCAGAAAAACTTTCATAAACCGCATTGTTTAATGACCAGTTATTCTTGGATCTTTCTCGAGCAGATTATCAAATGAGGGTTAACTAATGAATAATTATTTGTTTGTTTACCTTTGACTGCCAAATTCAGGCACCGTCCTATTACTTTGCAGTCACATAAAAGGTAATTAAAGAAGGGAGACTCACCTTTTGCATTTAAAAAAGGTAAAAGCAAAAAAGATAAAATCCACACTGCAAAAGGAATTTGAACGGTATTGAGTAATGAAATGCAAGAGTACAGGTTCCCTTACTTGCTGTCCTCTGTTTTACCTGTTTTACTTGGGCATGACTATAAAAATTTAATTTTTACTTGAAATGAAAAAAATGCTTTTTTCACAAACATCTGCTCTGTTTTCTAGCAGCTGCTATTTTCTTAATCTGCAGAGGCTCGTGTCTTAGCTGAGAATTACTCTTTTGTATTCTCTAAACAAATATCATTCTTGCCTGATGAATGACCTTGAACTGAGTCAAAAATACCTCTGGTATTAAGTAGATTACAAACATTTGTTTTATACAGCTAAGCCCAAAAGCAGTCATTTGATATTTCAGGTGGTGGAGGAATGCTCAGAAGGGCACAAGGCCTAATCCTCCAAATTTGTTTTGTTGCATACATGAGACAAAGTTTTTCTTTCTTTCATTTCTTTCTTTCTTGTTTATGATAATATTAAAGGTACTTCATTTTCCCTTTCTCCCATGATAAATTTGTGAAGGAAGAAACAAATAAGAAAAGGGTTGTCCATGTGCAAGAGCAAGCATGCATATTAATGGAACATGTAGGAAATATGCTATGTTACAGCACACAGCATTGCTCATTTGCTACAAGATGGAAAACCAAATCTTTCCCTTACATATTTTTTCGTGCCTCACCTAAAATAGATATAGACTGGAAAGTTTCCTACAGGAAGTGATTAGCACCACTTTACTCCTAGGTACTTTATGAAGTTTATGCTCTTAGGTTGAATTTGTACAAGTGGTATGTGTTCTCCAACCTGGACAAATATTACTGGCTGGCCAAAGGTCAGTCCTTATTCATTAGCTTCAGCATAGCACTCTGTCAGGTAGAGAGCTTCATGTTTTAATTTGTTTTTGCTTCCAGGTCACTCTTCATCCACCTTTCTTCTCATTTGCAGCAACTTTTCCCTCCTCCTTCCTTTGCTTGCAGCACTTACTTCAGTCTCAGCTATTTTGATTTATTGACTGCTCAGGTTTAATGTTTTGTTCCATGGAGAAGTCTCGGTGTTTGTGTCTGATCTAAGGTCACCTACACTAGTTATTCCAGAGGACTTTAATCTCCATATGGATGTGACCTCTGATACTTGCCAAAGAATTCACTGTATTACATGATTCTCTCCAGCTGTGTCAGCATGTTCCTCTACCTGCACATATGAAAGGTTATGCTTTTGATTTCATTAACTGTTTTGGGTTTCATTATCAGGGCTTGAAGTCACTCACCTTCTTCTGAAATACATACCTAGATATGCTCCTCCTAGGGTTCCTCTCAAATTGATTGCATGTTTGAGAGTCATTGTTTGACTCAAGATGTGACTTCTTGTCCCAAACTAGTTAAAGGTGTTCAGTGCTAGTTCGCTTGTCATCCAGTTACGATGCTGATTGGGACTTTGGACATGCCATGCTGCTGGCTTCTGCAGCAGAAGATGCAGAAATGTTTTGATTTGAACATGGGCTGCAACTTTATGGGAACTCTGTGGTTGGCAACATGAACACTGTGTGAGCATCTGTGTCAGTTCCTTAGTGTGGGAGATCATTGCATCTCTTCTTACTTGCTATGTTATGGATGTTAGCTCCATTAATCACAATACTGCTACATATGTGAGGAATGTGAAAGTAACGGATAGCAAGCTGAATACCTTTTCTTTCTTTTTGGTTTTGTACTATGTCTTATTTGGCCTGTTATCATGGGCTGATGATTATGGCAAGACATCTCTTGCCTATTTATCTGCCAGGCAGTTGAAATGTCCTTTGGTGGCAGTTCTGGACCACCTCTGAACAGTCTCTTTACTGCCAACAAATGAAAAGGTACAGCTTTACAGGCAAAACTGGACTGAACTATGTATGCAGAGACAATTTATGAGAAAGTGTTCATAGAAGTATTGTGCATCCTTGAAAGAGAGCATCTAGATCAGGACCTTGACACAAATGTTAAATGACTGTGAAAAAAGCTAGTGGTGGGTGGAATGTTAGCAGAGAAGCACTCTGCTTTCATTTAATCTTAGAAGATGGTGTCTTAGTTTTACATTCCAAGTGACTTTCAGCTTTTTCTTCTAAGAAAAAGACTTTTGTCTTTAGAAATGTCTCCCCTCCTTTTCCCGTTCCCTCTTCTTAAAAAGACACAGACACACAAAAACAGTGCAACAATGATCTGGTGAGGTTCTCATAAGTATGTTTGGTAGCAAAATGTGAAAAACAACAAATACTATTTCCTTTAATTTGTTTTTTTTTTTTCCGAAGGAATATTTGCCTCTTGGTGAGCACTTATGTGTGTAAGCAAAAGCGAACATGACATGAAGGTTGAACAGATGAACTGATACCAAGCATCTTAGAGTGCTTTTCTCTTCCAAACTGCATTGCTGCCTTTTAAACTTACTCGTTTCTAATACTGTTGATGCAATATTAGCTTCCATAGCCATTCATCTCTCTATTGACAGACATCCTCTTACCTTTTAAATAAATGATGCAAGTTTTTTGTGTGCAGACCAAGCTTGCTGGTTTTGAGGCTCAGCGAAGAATGTGCTGAGCTAGGGTCATATTATCCTAGATACACTGTTCTCCACAGTGTTAGTTGCTTTCCTCATCCATAGGAACAGCTTAGGAAACATAAATTAAAAACTCCTTTGTATGTGTTGTTTCCAAATGTTTCTGAGCTAAGAAATCAGAAGAAGAAGAGGTTAGCCAGGATTAAGGTTTTCTAATAAAGGCATGCAGCCTGTGTGCATATTGCATTGGAAGAATGCTCTTTGGGAGTGATTAGAATTAGTCACAAAGATGAAATGGACGTGGACAGGATTGGCTAGCAGCATTCTGAAAGCCTCCTTTCTCTTTCTTTCTTTTTCCTTGTAGTTTGAAGTACATCAATGTGATGTTGGATATTGACAATAATTGTGTTTTGCTTTTTTTCATTTGAGGATTTCAGAGTTTTAGAAGCATTAATTGCATGTCTGTCCCTTGACTTACATGAAGAAAGTGAAAGCAAGGTCTTGTCAAATTTATTAGTTGAAGAAACTGTATTAAACAGAGGCAAATTCCATTAGCAAGCCCTCTCCCGTTATGTCTGAATCCTATATGGAGAGAGAGAGGTTGTTGTTAGTTAACATGGTATTTCTGAGAAACCTAAGAGATAAAGGATATGGAGAACATCACCTATGCCAGACTCCTGATCAGAGGTAGCCCAGAGTCCTACAGTTCTCAAGATTTGTCTGCTGTCCTCCACAGTGCTTGACTGGCAGACATCTCCTCGTTCAGTATGCAGAAGGTGTTCAACAACAGGAACCTCTCTCTAGTACTGTTGCTGATAAAATGCATCTCTCCTTGGAGAGTTCTCTTATTTAAATGTGAAGATGTAACTGAATTTCAACTGCAAGTATTGACAGCCCTTAGGTTGCAGATCTGAATAGGTTTACAGGTGAAGAGCTGTGAATTTATAGGCTTTTTATAAGTGAGCCCAAAGGGGCTTTGCTCTCCCAGCTCTGGTTTTCTACCTATCTCTCATTGCAGTTCTCCCTGAAATGGATTTCCTGATGTGTCTGGCATAGAATTCACTTACTGTGATCTTCACACTTTAAAAAATTCTTCGGTCCCCACTTCTCTACTACATTGTCTTTCTCAGAATCCATTCATTATAAAATATTTTAAGAATGTTCTTGAGTATTTTGATTCTTCTACTCTCAGCCATAACTTAAATGTACTCTAAACCTGAGTTGAAGGTTTATCTATTGCAAGACAGAGGTTAAGATGTGCAGAAAAGCATTCTTGTATTCTTTCTTTTCTCTGCCTTTGGGCACCTGAATGTAGATAAGACAGGTTTCAAGAGATTTAGGCAGCGAATAACCTGTTTGAGTTGATGGTTAGTTTTTTAGATACTTGTTGAGTTTTGTGAACTCTAACAGCCACTCTGCACACTGAGTGCTTGTCCTCTGTATTGCTAAATGTTGAGAAAAATGGTGCACAGAGCTCGCTTGTTAATGCTTAGCAATTGTTCAGCACCTGTTCACAAATGTGCCTGAATATTAAGAGGAAATGCATATGGGTGTTCAGCAGAATGAAGAGTTGTTAAGATGCATGTGAACAAGCAGGAGGAAATACAGATGTGAGTATGTAGGAGGGAAAAGACTATTACAAGGGCAATCCAATTAATGCAAATGATGCATGCAGATGTCTTTGGCTTTTTAGTGCCTTTCACTGTTTTACTCCGTAGGATCTGCGTGCTAGGGACAAAGGATGGGAGCTCTGTCTTCCTTTGCATGGCAGCAGTGCTCTCAAACCTTAAAATCCTACCCCTGCCAGCAAAGAGGGGACACCTTCTCTTACTGGCTTGTGCATGAATGAGTGTACAGCAAAACAGCTATTGAGCCACAAGGCACATCTGGGATGTAACGTAATTTTGCCTTGCACAAGTATCTGTGTTCCTGTTGACTCCTGGCACTTCAGAGGAGCAATGCCAGTGCTTCAAAATTCTAATAAGATAACTGAAAGCAAGCCCCTTTTTTTTCTTTTTTCTTTTTTCTTTTTTTTTTTTTTTTTCCTGTATGCTCAGGGTCAAATCCTGTTTGATTTATTTTGGTATTGACTTATCAGGACTATTCACCTCGAGGAAGCAGAATTTGGGATTGAAAAGAGACATTCTTTCAGCTACATATTGATCTCTGGGGCTGGCTCTAGTCCATCCTTATGATGTTCTTTCTCACAAAATGGCTTCTTCTCTTATCTTGGCATCTAATGTGGGGTGAATAATGACTTTAATTAAAAAGAAGACCTGACCACTTGGTCTTTCAGGTGAGAAACATAGCAAAACCAAGTATGTGGCTTGAGCAGTTCCAATTTTTCCTCTTTCTTCTCTCCATTATAAAATGTCCTTCCCAAGAGACAGTACAGTGACCTTGCTCTTCTGATATCAGGAGGAATTTTGCCATTGACTCCAGTGAGTGCAGGACTACAACACTAAGCCAATGGAAACTTTCCCTGTGTACTCCGAAGTGTTTTGGCTCACAACTTTGATCCAATAAATAGATAAATGCTCTCAGACTAACAACCTCAATTTACAAAATCTTTTCTGTCAGAATCTCTGTCCATCTACTCATTATCTCCAAACACTGTCACGCAGAGGTGTTTTGTAGAATAATACTCTGGAATGAAGTGGCACAGCCAATTTAATTTGTCTGTTTGTGCTTTTATTTTTCTTATTGACTTAGAGAGAAGCTACTGTCCTACCACCTCATAGCTGTTTTCACCTTTTTTTCATGTTTACTATGATATAGGTATTAGGTACTTGCATGGAAATTCACAGTCTGCCAATAAACTTAATACAGTAGCTATGTAAGATACTTTTATGCTGTCTTCAACATTTTTCCTACTTTCAGTAAAATACATTATGCATTTTCCTGCTCTAGCATATTTTGCTTCCAAGTACAGCGTGGCTTTTTCCTGAGGAAAAAAAAAAAGGCATCCAAACACCTCTGTGTATAGAATTTCTTTTTACATTTAGAGTGCACAAATAAAGACTAAATTTCCTTTCCAGGATTTTATATACATAGTTTTCTGCCCATTGAGGTGGTTGTGAATACAAATTTGGCAAGAAAAGTCAGGCAGCCCTCCAGCTGTGTTTGAAGTACTCGTGAAACAAAAACACACACAGCAAAGTAACATTGCCAAGCCAGCCTCTTAACAATTATGTATGTATTTGTATGCTGTCCTCTTCTTGCTTGTTGTCATGGAAAACCTGTTTAGAGGCCTAAATTGCATTGCTAACTTTGTTGAAAGTTTCCCATTTAATCATTCAGTAACGTCTTGTCTGTAAGGATGTACCCATGTAAACCTGTCCATACTGCATCAGAGCAAGGTGCTCTCTATATCGTTAGTTGCGGATACTGGGTGGGCAAGCAGGGCAGTTCTCCAAGCATGCCATTGTAATGTTTTCACTTGTTTTGCTTCATCTCCGTATCTCTGGTACTGCATACCCCTACATCAATATCTGTACTTTAGTCCCTTCTCATGCAAGGAGAATGTGATGGTGAATATTTTTGGCGTTGTCTCTCTGTCTGACTTACTTACTAAAATAAAAATCAAACGAACAAAACCCAGCACCCTTCTCCATAGTGGTGTTAATTTACAAGCTGCTTTACAAACATAGATAAGAGCCATTCAGGGCTGTACTCTGTGTAAGACAGACAAATGCAAGGTGAAGCACTTGGAGGCAGTTCAGGAAAGCGAGGATGTAGAAATGAGTTATGCAAAGAGAAGAGTATTATGAAGTGGGGTTTCTGAGCAAGAGTTTGGGAGGTGAGTGGAGGAAAACAGCCTAGTACAAGGAGCCCAGGGTCCTGAGGAAATTGGCTGATGTGGTTGTCGAGCCTCTCTCCACCATATTTGAAAAGCACTGGCTTTTCGTTTGTACGCTGATGTTTTATTTTGCTCTCCATCACTTATCCTTGCAATTATTAGGGCAGCACCAAGTCAAGCAAGGGACGTGTGAGGTTGTGGCAGTGCATCGTTGCTGCAATAAGAACCGGATTGAAGAACGATCGCAAACAGTCAAGTGCTCCTGCTTCCCAGGGCAGGTGGCTGGGACGACGCGGGCTCAGCCCTCGTGCGTGGAAGGTAAGCAGCCTCCTGCTCGCTCACAGCTCATCAGGATTGTTTGAGAAGTTTAGTCTCCTTGATTGTTTGACTTCCCGCTGCCTCAAAAGCATAATCCTTCCTTTTGTTAATTTTGAAAACATCGCTGTGCATTGATTATAATGAGTCTGTGCACAAATCCGGGTGTAATTAATCCTCATAATGTATGTGCTCGTCCATTTCATGTCTGTGCCAATAAAACTTCTTAATTTTTTTTCACAGAAGAATTCTACTTTAAGACTGGTCTGGAAACAGCAGAATTTAAATAAATAAATTAAGTAATGATATTAACCATTCCAGTTACCTTTAGACCTAGTAACTTGGCTGAAAAGTCACTGGATAATAAATGCAGCCCTAAGAGTGAGCATGCAGATAGTGCTGGGACATATGATTTTGAAAGCTGTTCTCCAGATGGACGACTCATTATTTTATGTACTGAATGGGCTCTTGATGCAGGACATCAGTGCTATAATGGTGTCCCATGTCTACTCAGTTGTGTGCGTTGTAACTCCAAATGAGTTGGAGTTGGTAGACCAGAGCAGAGCAAGCTTTTCCATGTGAAAGTACAACCTTTATGAGTTGAATATAGAACAAAAGCCTCAAAAACAATTTTTGTAAACTTTCAGAGCTATTTAGTTCTAGACATAAAACCAAATACATGCAGTATGTCTTTTTTGTCTTTTTGATTTCCACTTGTTATTTAAGAAAACATTTAAAATCTTTTTTAGACTGTTTGGACTTTTCATGCCTTGCAATTTGGGAGCATAATAAGCTTTAACTGTACAATTTGTTAAGCAGTTTTCTCTTCAAAGGAAAAATACCCTCTGTTTTCAGGTGATACAAGAAGCATCAGAAATACTTTTCAATATGACAGATAATAAAAGTCACTCAGTGTTCTAAACTTGCCTAAGGATTGCAAAGGTGACACTACATTCCATGATAGAAAGACATAAATGTATGATACGGTAGAAGCTTAATTCAGTCTGTCAGTGCAAACAGTTGCTGAGAGAATTTAGTGGCTCTTTTTTTTCCTTCAAGCAGAGTTGAAATTAAATAAGATGGAATATTATGAATGTGAGGTTTTAGTTTGTAAAGTGGAAATCTTTGATTCCTCCTCCTTTCTTAGGGTAATGCTTTAACATGCTTCACTTTTTGTTTTTTATCCCTGCAAGCATCTGAGAGTACAGTCAGTGTTTTTTTTTCAGTTGCTGTAGCACAGAAACTGTAACTATTTTTACTTAGTCTCAGGATTAAGCGTGTTTTTTTCCTACTCTGCTCACAGCCTTCAGTAGGCTTCTATGCTGTGGAAACCAAAAATCTTTTCTGATTAAAAAAAAAAAAACCTCTCAGATTTGCATATTTTAGACTGATACAGACATTTCGTTTTCTTTTCTAGCACCGTTTTACCAAACAGAGAGATATTTGATTTGCCTGTATTTTGCTCTGAATTTAAAGGGAAGGACGTGCTTGAATTACAATTTTTCTAACCAAAAGAAAAGATTTTATAGAGCATGTTACATTGTGCTCAGATAAAAAGAGAAAATAAGGTGCTTCACATGCATTGAATTTGTGTCCATTAGGTGCCGCCCACCTGTTGTGTCAGACCACGTGATTTTTGGTCATACGCACAGATGCTTTTACACACTGAAATTCTTGATTAAAAAAAAGTCTAGGGCTTAGTAATGCTTATAGAAAATGTTTTCTACATCCAAGTAGAACGTCTATACGTATAAACATGTTCTATTTGGACTTTAGCCTCTACAACACATGTTCAAAAAGGAAATAACTGTGAAAGTCATGGTGGAAACCAACAATAAACAGGGTAAAATCAGCCAAATGTCAACACTGACTGAACTTTTCAGGTTTTGTATATTTTAGCTGTTAGCAGCATTGAAGAGATGACTGGAACAGGGTAAACTGGCTCATATTTCATGTTCAACACTGAATAGCAACCTTAAAAAGAAGCTATTGGAATGGAATAACATTTTTCTTTCTTGACCAGACAAATGGGTGGTTACATGATTACAATTATTTTGATATCTGTGTGATGATTTTAAAGATGTCTGCTGCTTCTTAAATGAAGGTCTGTTTTCTGTTTTAGTGTTTGCAATCCAGGAAGCACAGTGAGCTGCCTCTAACGTTCTTTTCATCCAGGCTAGCAAATCTCTGATTGTGGCTCATCCACGAGAAATTAAGACTACTGCAGCAAATAGATTCTCTCAAAATATGGAAGGCAGTAAAGATCTGGGACTTCAGCAATGCCTAGACAAACTGTCCTTGCTGTTCTCTTCTGGAATTTCACATTTAAGTAGCCTTCAGCTATATATATTTTTTTTCCCCAGAAAATTTTAACAATTAAAATAAGCCTTCTTCATCTGAAATCTATACTCGTGATTTTGGTACTTTATAGCTGTTGTTTTTCTTTCCTCTTGATTTTCTCAGTCTTTCAGCATATGGGTTTTCAGACCCAACTCCCACTGGATTTCAGTGACAGATTTTTTGATTAATTTGGGTGGAGGTAGAATCTAGTTCATCAAACGCAGCTCGTTGTTGATGGGTATTGGGCATTGTGCCCTTCTGCATAAACAGGCCGTAAAATAGGTTTATAAAGCCTGTCATGATTGTTTTTAGGATGCAGTCATAGGCCAGCTGGATATTTACATCTTGAAATAGCTTGACAGATGATGAAGAACTTTACACAAGGTCAGATTAAAGCAGCACTTTATTAAAACAGTACTGTAAGTTAAGGCTAAACCCTGCTTGGAGAAGTAGTGCCAAGTGTACCAATACTCAAAGCTACCAGAATTTCAGGAAAGCCTCCTGCTGGAGGTAAGTCAGACTGGATGTTTGTGTGATTACATTCAGGCATAGACCTGCACAAGTGACATATTTTTCCTCGTGTCAAATAAGGAGGAGACTAAGCAAAGTACTTTCTGTTATAGAAAAAAATGATACATATCCAGGTAAGTTTCAAGGAAAACATGTTGAAATTGTACAGGAAGGAATGTAAAAAATATTTAGACCTTATAAATGCATCAAGTGAAACTCTTAAGTGCCTTGAGCACTATGAGCCATTTCTTTTCAGTGTGGTATAATAATACCTACAGTGTTGTGGGGCCTAACTAACATTTATAGAGTGCTTTGCATTTCTACAGCATCATTCATTGCAGAAACTTTAAACACTGGTAGCAGCAGAAGTCAGATTAGTTAATCTGAAAAGAAGAATATAAAGGGTAAAATCAATGTTATAGTCTGGGATATTCAATAGTGTTTTCACAAGCAGAGTAAAATTGCTTGTCATAGCCTAAATGAGAGTATAGAGCAAGAAGTCTTTGGGTCATGATATTTCTGTAATCCCTTGCCCACATTGACATACTCATTTACTTTCTTCCCACTCAGATAATAGTATTTTGGATGCAGCTAACAAGAAACTCTAATCTGTGTATTTGAACTTAGTTCTGAAAGCTATTGGCAAGTATTGGCAAACAAGAAAAGCAAGGCTATTACTTCTGTACACAGGCACGCCTTGTTTTTCTGTATTTTTTCTTCTTTTTTTCCCACCTTCCATACATGCTAACTTGCTGCTTTGAGAAATGTTGCTGTAGATGAATTGAGCCACTAAACTCAGGAGAAAAACAGAACATACAAAAAAAAGTAATTAAATATACTTAGAAAGCATACCATACAGCCTATATACCCTGCCTTGAGTTGTACCTATACTACTTTGATTGCAGCTATAGAAAATTTTGCTTAACAAAGGTCAACTCATTCTTCTGTCAATGATCAACAGTTACTTTTAAAATAGTCATAATGAGATTTTGTTTTTATCCATTTTCTTTGTGGAAATTAACATCTTTAGTAAGCAATTCCAGCTTGTCTAACAGCTACTGCCAAGGAGATAAAACATTAATAAGTTTTGTCTGGAGAGAAGCAAAGTGCTTTAAATGCCTCTAAGTAAATCATCACTAGCCAAATCATTTTCCATCCAGTGAAGTCGGTTAGCCCTAGAATTTTTGAGGAAAAGCACTGAGATTTGGGGATTAAATAATTAAAGGTTTTCTATAGGGTCAAAGAAACACAATAAAGAAAAAGTACGGTTCTGGCTGAAAGCCCAACTGGATTAGAGAGTGAAGGGAAGAGACCATAGAGAAACAAGAAAACAAAAAATCAATAGGTAGCAAACAGATAAAAGTACAAATGGCTGAGAAGATTCCCTTCCCACTGTGTCTGGATGTATTTCAGGATACTTGAGAACTCAAAAGGATGCTAATGCTGTGTCAGTATTCAAAGAAGAAAAGGAAACACAATAGAATGAATACTGAAAATTTATATGGAAAGCTTAATCCAGTGAGGTAGGAAAGACATCTGTTTTTGTCATGACTACAGATAATATGGATTTGTTTAAGTAGAATACAAAGAAATCATTAAATAAACTTTCTGTAATCCCTTCAACTTTAAACCATAGAACATAATACTGCATACGTGTACTGCTCAGTGTCAGTGACCAAGCATACCTCAAAACCACGTATCTCCATGCAGTCATCAGTAGGAGGTAGTTGTGAAATGGCACGTACCTACTGGGATTTCACAGTGCTACATCTGTCCCTCTGCAGCATTTTCAGCAGTGACCTGAAAGCTTATGTAGAATCTCCTGACAAAAAAATGTATGGATTTCATCTGGTGGATCAAAGGAGTAACTAATGACGAGCCCAAGGCAGTCACATGGCATAGTCCTGTATTGCAAGAAGTTGAACCTGTTTGAAAAAACTGTGTTAATAAAGACAAATGCATTGCATCGAGAAACTGAAGAAGTTGAATCAGCTCAGCTTATCAAGCAGAAGATTGAAAAGTTACTTGATTGCAGCACATTCAATACCTTCACAGGGAGAAAATGATGATTACTACCAGGTGCTGTAATGTAGGAGAGGAAAGTGCAACAGAAGAGGTTTAAAGAGAAAAAACTAAAGCTGTGTGTTTCATGCTGAGATTGTTTAATTGTTGTGGAAAATGTCAATTGGAGAAGTTACTTTCTTCACCTGTGCCAGAATGGCTTGGAAGACAATGTAACCAAACGCAACTGAGGGCACAACACAGTGAATTGCATGAGGCAAGACAAGATGATGTATTGGCACCTTTTGGCCTTAATCTCTATGAATCTACTGTTTCCATGGAGTTGCATCATCTAGGGAGCGATGTCAGCAGAAGATTTATTTCTGGTAGGGTAACCACCAGCAAATTGACTGGCAAATTTCAAACTCAGGCATTTTCCTTTCCCTTCATTAGGGTGGTTGTGTATGAGTGTGACCTAGCTGCTCTCGTTTCTTAGAAAAGTCATCTGCTGAAACCTCCCCAAGAGTGCCTCAGTCTGAAAAGTAGAAACTTTTACGTCCTACAGAGTCACACGGTTACAAGGACAGCAATAGTTAAAGGACTCTTGCTCTGAAGATAAACCTAAGCATCTGATGGAGAATTTTAATAGACTAATCTCAGCAGTGTGTTTGACACAAACAGCCACAGCCATTTAGGATATATAGACAGCAGAATGGACATTAGAACTACTAAGAAATTGGACATAAAATGGATATAAGAATTAGTGCATTACAGCAAAGAACTAGGGATTTGCTGAAAGTTAATAGAATGAGACCTGCATTAGGTATTTCACAGTCTTTCCATTAATCGGAAGAAAGATGTCTGCACAGAATAGAAATCAAACAACAGAAGGGTAGGAGTCATTTTCTCTGAAAGTGTCTAAACAGGAGGTGAACAGAAGGTGAACTAGGCAGGCTATTGAAGAGCTTGTTTGAGTTAGGCTGACTCCACAGTTTCCTTTTCATATCCCTTCTTATTTTAATGGAAGATGGTACTGCTGGGAGTGATGGGTCTGATTCATTGTCTTTTGTACGTGGCCCACGTTTCATGGACCAGGAAGCTACGTGGTCACTGTTGTTCAAGATACTGTGTGAACCCATTCTTGTGTTGCAATTTTGGGCAGTCAGCGCGTGCCTTTTTTAATAAGTTGTTAGAATCAGGTTAATGCAGGTTGCATTGGTAAATAAAACCTGCAGTGCTTGGTGCACTTTCTGCAGTCTTAGAACGTATTGTGCTCAAGCCAATCTGAAAAAGATTGGATCTTAGGAGTTATCATGATGTCTGAGGTACCAGGAATTCTAGGCACCTGAAGAGACAGCTGAGTGAGAGGGAGGTTGTTTTCAATGTCTGAAGCTGAACTTAAGTTTTTAAGGTAGCACTATAATATGAAAGCAGGTTCACATGTCCGAGTGCAGGCAAACCCTTATGTCAATGCATCCATGCTTGCAACAGCACTGTGCAGAGCTGTGTAATGTGGTAGCCAGGGCTCCCAGCAGCGCTTGCTAGCTCTGAAGCAGAGCTCTGGAGATGCAGCTAGCTTACTACCAGGATCTCGTGCAGGGGTCCCTGCAAATGCCCTCAGTCTTCTTGAGTCAAACCTTCTTGAACTGGTTACGTTTATCAGAAATTAATGTGGTATGGAAATTGAATAAAATTTAGAAAGTAGCAAAGATATGAAATAAACTGCTGGACTATTTGTCTGGAGTGGAAGCGATCCCTCACCTCTTAGAGAAGCATAAGCAAGTTTCATCCATTTCATCAGCAATCAATCAGCATCAAAGCAAATGATCCAGGATGAAAAAGCTGGTGACAGGAATCATGCATTCATTTTATAACGTTAGGAGAGTGAAAGAATCATTTATAGAAGCTAAACTGGTGTTTCAGAAATACATTTTTCATAGTGCTCTTCACGAGCCTTAGAGTGAAAGCGCAAAACAAAAGAAATTGAATGAGCGTTTGAGCAATATCCCCTGCTTGTCACTCTAATTTGAAGGTTGCAGAGATATGAATCTACCTTGAAATTAGAAGGAAAAAAAAAGTGCTTTACAACAATTAGACTAAATTATTTTTGTTCATCTCTCTTGGATGTGCTATCTTTTAAAGCATAGACTTCAATATTGCGTGCATGCAGCAGAATAATGCAGACTAACTACATCAGCATTCCCAACCATATTTTATTTTGCAATCCAATTTAGTTTGTGTGCGATTACAAACTGATACTTTTTAAAATCATGTTCTGGGATTTGATGAATCCTGTGAACAATGCAAAACTGAGAAATGCATGTGGAAGTTTGCATTAGTTTTTGGGAAAATGTATCTGTTACCAGCAGTATTAAAAAGTCACGACTATGGGTATAAAAATAACAAGCATGATCTCATTAACAAAAATTGGCTTAAGGGTAGAAAATTATTAAATTTGCACAGTTAGTGTGCTTCTGAAGCCTTGCTAAACATATTGCAAAACTGGCAGTGTAACTGCAAGTAGATTTTTAGTTAATAATCTAATGCTTTCCCATGGCTTTCATGTCCTTATTTGCACTATTTACTGACGGACTTCACATGCTTACTTCTGTGCAGTTCTATTTTCTCACTCAGTGGAGGGAGAAACTGGCATTTCTTTGTCCAGTCTTACATATGCATATCTGAATTAAACAAGAAGCCTTAGTTTCTACCTTAGCCTTAGTTTCCTACCACCTTAAAGCAGGTTCTTTGCTAAAGCGTGTAAATGAAGGAGGAATGCCACCTCCATAGTCAGCAGAGGAGGAAAGGCACTTCCAGAGGCCAGATCACTCTCTGCTAGTGCTGGTCTGTATGCCATTAATCCTCTGTGTGCTGGTGAAGGTTTTTAGCCACCTCTTCAGCTCAAACATGATCAGTGTGATAAGCTACTAGAACAGTAAGTGTGGGTTCTACCTTTTGTGATCAAACAGCTGAACAGCATGCAGGCAACCTACCTACAAAAAACAACAGTATTAAGAAAAGATTGTATTCTGTTTCTCTTTCCCATTTCTTTTTCAAGCTTCTATTGTCCTGCAGAAGTGGTGGTGTCATATGAACCCCTGTTTGGATGGAGAGGACTGTAAGGTACTACCAGACTATTCAGGGTGGTCTTGCAGCAGTGGAAATAAAGTCAAAACCACAAAGGCAAGTACAGAGATCGCCTGTTTAAATATAGATAGCAGTCTGCTGGTGGCATTTGCTTATTTCATTGCATTTGTGGTTATGAGCACCAGTGCTGGACTCCTCAGTGTTCTGGAAAGCAGTCATTAATGCAGTTGTTTTCAGGTAGGAAAATGCTGGGTAAGAACTGCTCCTTAGCTCCCAGCCCAGTTTAGTTACTGGATGTTGGAGTCAAACCAAAGAAATGATTCAGCTGCGATCGGTGTAGTGGGATAATCATGTTCTAGGATCTATTATTCTATTTGCATACTGAGTACCTAGATCCAAGGTGTAAAGTTATCTGAAGTTATGTTCTTGCACTACTGGAAAGCCCCTTTAGCTTTGGAATGAAGTAACTAACCTTTGGAGTTCAGAATTTGTACTGACGTCACTGGAACTGTGGGACACTGAGCACCAGTGGAAATCAAGCTGGTTCTGATAATTTCTAATTACAGGCCATCATGGAGACAGCCTGTTTTTAAAATAAGCTTTGCTGTGCCATCCTATTTCTTAATTAATGGCCAGCAGAAAGAAAATATCGTGTTCTCTGTCTGCTTAACAATCTAAAATGAGTTCAGTGCATTGAAGTTCAACAAGTCATAGTGAACTTCATGTCTAAATATAACATAAAACATGAGCTTTCAGCAAGCAATAGCAGCAAAGACATATGCTTAGCTTTTTCCTTTACAGCCTCTTCTAAATGGAAATGAATATTGATGATTAGGTAACAGTCTGAATTAATAAGCAAATACTGACACCAAATGCTGTTTAATAATGGCTATTTTAAGGAGCAAAACGCTTACTAATTCTGGATGAAAGAGAAAATTAGATGGCTTTGGGCAGCTGTGGAGTGAGTCCAGTGGTCCAGAGCCCAGACATACACATTCCGTGGTGGGAAGTTCACAGGAGAAATCTGACCAGAAAAGTCAGAAAACCTCTATTCCTGTTTTAATGATCACAGAATGGTTTGGGTTGGAAGGGGGATCCAGAGGTCATAATGTCCAACCCCACTGCTCAGTCAGAGGAGTTACTGAAAGGTATAAATTACCCTCAGCCTTTGAATTTTTTCATAGGCATTGACTTCAGCTGCTCATATGTAAATAAGGGATAGTGTGGTGGCATCACACAGAAGGGTGAGACAGGCCAAGTAGGAGTTGAATAAGATAACAACATCTATGGCATTGACAGCTGGAGCATCCGGTCTTCATTCATGCAGTTATCTCTTCCTTCCTGTGAACAGCTGCCTTCAGCTCAGTGAGATCAACTGACCACAAGACATATAACATAGCCTGGGCTTATGACTCTTGCTCTTAAACAGTGAAAAGAGGCAGCCTGAGTCAGTGGGAGTTTACTTATAGAAGGGCAAATTTGGCATGGATCATTTATTTTATTATCCATGACAAAAACTGCAACTAGCAAACTACAGAATTTGGCAATGCGTTCTGATGAGTTTAGGGATGCCTTTATAAAGCTAGAGTGGGACAAATCATTCTGCCTGCAATTAGACCTGTGCAAATTCGTCAAGTCCAGTGAGTTTGTGTGAGTCTAACAGAGGGCAAAGTGTAGCAATATGACAACAAATGTTATTTCATTAAACTTGTCCTCTGCTTTGCTGGGATGTGGAGTAATGTTTTTTGCATTGATTTTTATCACCGTAGGAGATTACTTTAAGGGGTATTTAATTGAAAGGATAAGCAAAGGACTGGCACTTGTGCTTAGATGTGACTTGTTCTGCTGTATTATCGATATGAGAGCTGCTCGACTGTTTTTTCTTGCATGATTTTGCTTTTCTTTTGCTGCACTTCGTTATTTTAGACTTAAACACGTTAAGGTAGGGCTGTGCTTTATTGTGCATATGCTTAGCAACAGCATAAGGGAGATCCTGGTTCTGCAGCAACATAAATATAGATATGAATAATGAAGTTAATGGTTATGCATCTTACTGAAAGGAGTCCTGAGCTTTACTAGTGATTGGCCATGTTAGAGAAGGGAGCAGGCCAGTAGCAGACTGCCTTAAAGAGCACATCCATGTTTCCTCTGTATATATTTTGCATGTCTCGTGGGTGATTTTCTCTATCTACTAAGGTACAGTTGTTGCACAAATATAGTGAATAATGGTCTCTTCAGATTCTGAGCAGAAGCTTGTGGCACATACAATATTGAATTGGAAAGCAAGCGGAAAGGAATGGGAAGAAAAACCTCTTGTTAGAGGGAAATGTATGATGCAACTTTTTTTTTTTATTATTTTAAAAATGAACAAAACAATTGCCCAAGCTCAGCTCTGTCTGCAAAGTACGTATTAAATGCATAATTAAAACTCAGCACAAATAGAGGGCTGTCCTATGACCAGTACTCCAAACCATACAGCAGCCTGTGTGGCTCAGTGCTGGGATACTCAAATAGGAAAGACACAGCAAAACCTTTTGGGGCCGTTAGAGAAAATGTACCTGTGTATGAAATTCTTCCAGTTTTGTAGTTGGCTTATATCTAAAACATGAGTGTTGAGATCCATTCGATACTAATTTTTTTTCTATGTTATGTAGCAAAGAGGATCTCATTACCATTTAAATTTCTAATCAATTTTTAAAGCTTACTGAGACTTTGGGATCAGTGCTAGTTGGGACAGTGAGTTCCTCAGGTTAATTATACACCGAGAGAGGAAATGCCAAGTAATCACTTTTAAGTCTTCTATCTTATTTGAAAATATTAGAGTGACTTGAAGTGTATGAAGCATGGAGAGACTCCTAATGCTACTCAGTATTTAAATGTATAGGTGGTAGCTGAGTGGGACATTAAATACATGAAAAGCAGAAGGGCTTGTATTTAAACTAGTTACTATGGGGAGGGAAATAAAAACTGTACAACGTGTTTGTTAAGCTTTATAACATGTCTAGACACTACAGAGCAGAGCTGACAAAGCTTCCTCTTTGCAGGCTGCCTTGCTCTTACCCATCTGCAGGGTGGGAAATCTGATGTGACCCTTCTCACTGTGCAGACAAACCCACTGGGTTTGCTTAGCGCTGTGTGCATGCATTAAGGCTTGCACATACATCCCTAACACACCTGATGGAGTGTGCATAGTGTAATAAGGGGAAGAGACCACGGGATCCTGTGGGGGAAGTGCTATCCAGAAGTGACCACAGCTGCTAGAGCAGTTCATCCATCCTGCACATGATGTTCTCTGTGATCTGTACTTCCCTTCCATAAGAGGGGCTGCTGGGAATGGACTCTTTGCATGAATGGTTCCTGGGGATGTAAGTGGTACACTGGTGCTGTAGGCATCGGTGTTGCAAATGATGCTAAGCTAAATGAAGCAGAAGAATATTTCCATGCGGTGTTGGTGGCTGTTTAATGGCAAGCAGCCATTTCTTCATCTGCAAATCTTCTTTATACTTTGGATAACAGTGTAATTAATGTTTGCGTATAGATTTTATTTCTGGGTGGGTCATGTAGGTTTGGCTGGGGCTAGTTTATTTGTGATGTATTCTTTTCTGCAATGGAGGATGTTTTATAATCCTCACTGGAAGGATTCCATGTAGGTAACTGTGTCTTCCTCTTTTGTAGGTAACACGGTAGCAAAGAATAAACCTGTGAGTCCTACTGGAACAACGGCATGTGCAACTGTGTTGCTTGGCTGTTAGAGACCCTATTTTGTGAGGGTGCTATTGACTTCATTCATTGAACTTGCGAAATTACTTCATGGAAAGGACAACTCTTCTTTCAACTGTGGCTGCAGTTCCTGAACCTGGATTTTGCTGTACAGAACAATACATGTTTAATTTGGTGAGAAAACACGAGGGGATTTGGTTCTACCTGAATTGCACCTTGGATTCTCCAGCTTCTGACACCTGGCAGCAATTCATAGAAGCACAAATCTGAACTTCTGCAGTACATCAAGGACAAAACTTTCTTTGCGATGCTGGGATATATAAAATTGCTTCAAATGAGTTTGGATTATGAAATTAACCTAGGATACCATAGAAAGAAAATTCTTACATTGGATCCATTATGGGTTTGTCTGAGGTGCTCCTCACAGTGCAACAGAAAAATACAATGCTGATCCCAATGCTGAGTTAGCCGACAGGACAGTGTTAGTAAATAACATATTAGTGTGTTTTCAGCTGTGATTTAGTAACTATCAAGGTTGTTAGAAAGTGAGAAGATGGCACTTATAAATTAGTAATGATTATTGTAGGGCATACTTTGGTTATATCTGTGCAATTAAATTTATTTCCTTAGGTAGTTATAGGTACTTTAATTTTTACATTCATAAGTGATGGCAGGGAAGCATGAGAAAGAGACAAAATTTGAAAGTAGATATAGTTTTTGCTGTCCTAAAATAAATCCATTCTCTAGGGGAATAGCAAAGTATATGTATCCCTTGCCTCTTTGAATCTAGATATGGAAAAGAATTTAGCCATTAGCTAGAAATATGCATTCAGATGCCTCAAAAAAAAAAAAAAAGAAGAAAGAAAAAAGAAAAAAAGCGAGCATGCTTGTACTGCATAAGGAGGGCTTACTGGAAGGAGAGTAATTTGTTCGGATTTTCATAGCTTTGGTTATATCCTAATAGGTAACATACTTAAAATTCATGAGCAAAATTCTAGATAAAAGTGAATCTTCGCTTTCAATTAGTTCTTGTTTAGACTGATTATAATAATTAAATGTCCAGTTCTTTGACAGACTGAATTTCCAAGTGATTACATTTGGTGACACATAATTGTTCCATATTATTGTAGATGCATTTCATACTGTTTTTCTTATTTGCCTGTTGCAGTTTTTTGTCATCAGTCTTCATAAATAGAACAGTAAAGTAGAAGTGAAGCTGTAGCCAGGCTGATCCCCAGTATATCATTTTGGACTTAAGATGCATTAAAACTGACTAAAATGCAATGATGCAGATGGATATCTTGCAGATGAACTGCCGCTGACCCAGCTACTGAACTCTTTGTTATGCTTTATGTAAATATGAGGGTAATAATGTAAATCTAATTTTTATATAGCCAGAAAAGAAAAGAAAAAAAAGAAAAAATAAGTATGTTGTATTAATTTAGATCATTGTGCGTACGCTTTCAACTTTGTGGGGAAGATACCATCAACTGTGTGAAGCTGTTCAGAATAATGGTGTTTAGCTTTTCTAGCTTTTGGTTTGCTGGGGTGAGTGTGAGTTTTCAGCCAGATAATTCCACAGAAGTTAGTGGGGGAAGGTCTGGCCCTGTGTTCTTTTCCTTCTGATTTCCCTGGTTTACCCCACTTTTGGTTATGCATTTGATTACAGCTGGGATCATAGTGGCCATTGTAATTGGTGATAAGTGAAAAAGAAATGTTCTGCTCTATCCTTGGACAGCTAAACTGTGATTCTACCTAGCAGACTCTGCTTTCTCTAATGAGTTCTACATTACTAGTATTCGGAATTTCCATTGTTTCAATTTTCCAATTTCTATTTTTTTCTGCCTTTATCTATTCAAGGATATCATCAGTGAAATTGTTTTTTTGTTTACTGTTTGTACGTTAGCCCAAAATTGGTATTTATTTACTTTGCTAATTTCTGTACATAAAAGCATAGTAAAAACCATTGCTGAGATGTTCTGATCTATGTGCATAAATGAGAATTTTAGAGAAAAGTTACTACTTTTCTTTTTCTGATAAAAAATACAAATACAAAGAATAACTATTTCCCAGAGCTCATACTCTGGATTTGTGGCAGAGCTGAGAACCGACCCAAACCTTATGACATCTGACTAAGCTTTTCTTGTGGGGAGCATAAAAGAGGTACATGACAGGCCTTACAACACCTGCCTGGAAAGGGCACTCAGTGTCCCTGGGGAAAGGGAAAACTAGAGCTTGATAGCATGGGATTATGAAACGCATCCCACATGAATGACTTCCTTCCTAGATCCTCCGCTGATGACAAAGATTTTGTATTTCTGAAGAATCTTCGTTCCTGAGGATCTTGGGATGATTTACAGCCTTTTCTGACTCACTGCACAAACGCTGTAATAGATACCTGTGTCTTTTTGGAGGATTGCTGTTTCCTCTAATGCCATTGTCTGGCATCTGACACCAGTATTGCCCTTCTGCTGAATGATTGCAAAATTAAAGCCTTTGCCAGAGGCTCTGCTAGTAGAAGAGATCAGCATCCCAGATTTGTCGTGTGTTCTCTGTGGAAGTGGCTTAGTTTCTGCATATCTGCTTCTAGAAGAGCAGCATTTGTGAGCAGCATGCTGGCAATCTCTCCTTATTTCCCACCATTAAGCATCTGTGGGGCTACAACGTGTGGGTTGTTGTGTCCAGGTTTTTGTTCAGGACAGCATTGCCTCCTGCAGTCTGGTTGGGAGACTGATCTCTTCCCTCTGTCCTAAAATTGCAAAGTTTTGCCATACAGTTTCTAACAAAAGACCACTGCAGACACTCACTCCTTGGATAAAATACTATTCTGATAAGCGGGCTGAACTAATTTACGTCCTGATTATACCTGTATCTCACTTAACTCTGCTCTTTTCTCCCCTCATTAGTATGACCCTGTTGTATTTTCCTCCACTGATTTGACGTTTCAGTAGACAAACTGCTATTCACTGCTATTCTAGGCTTGCTTCTTTTCAGCTCAGACCTTCTTGCTGACAGTGTGCGTTCTTACCAGTTCTGCCTCAGTTCATGACCTGGAAGTTTTGCTGCTGAACGTCGCCCAGTGTTACTCTCCCACGCTGAGGTCACAAGGTGCTGCCTGTCCCTGTGCTGAGCACTTCTGTGCACCTCGTGGCAGAGCCACAGCTGAGCGATCCCAGGACTGACTGAAGAGGATGTCCATCGTATCCCATCTTGGACAGAAGGTGCCATAGTTCACTGTTCAGTGAGTTCCTTACCGTTGTCCTTATCTTCCTCAATTAGACAGGGAAATCTCTGCGGTATCAAAATAAATATATAGAAGAAGATATATGCGTTGATATGTAGGTCAAACTAGATTCATGGCATTTTCTTTATCTGGAAAATAAATTATCTTAATAGAAATCCTTGCAAGGTTTCTCTTGCGTCTTACAACTCTGTTAAATCCATGATGGATTTTATTCCATTTTCCTCTAAGTCTGTTATCTTCAAGGATTTCTGTTAGAATTGGTACCTGAAGAGAGTGAATAAATTTTTTACATTTGCTGTAATTTTTTTCAAAGCGTTAGTGCATAACAAACCTACTACAATAGAAAATGTCTTTAAAGAATAGTAGTTTGCTTGCAGACCGAGCAGCCCCTGAGGTAAGGCAGTCAAGGCTTCTGTCACAGCAAGAGATGCTGCTGTATTTACTGAAATATAGATGATCCTGTAAGAAACTTTTAACTATTTAGGATAAATAATTGCCTGTAAGCTGTTGTAATGTGGTTTTAAGGACTGCTTTTCACAGCGCAGAGTCCCAAAGTACTGCATTGTGACAGTAATTCCGGGCAGATTCGGAATGGATCGGCTCACCTTGGGATTTGGAATGTGTTGGTTGTGGAGAGCCTCTCTGAGCTCACGAGGATGTTTTCTTGATGGTTATGGCTGCAGGGATTCTCACTGCTTGGAAAACATGAGGACGGGGAGTATGTACTCATTTCCACTTCAGTGAACTTAATTCAGAAACTAAAGCCCCTTTCTAAAAGCGGGATTTTTTAGATAATTTTAAAAGGTGGTTTATTTATCACCTAGCCAATACAAGTTTTTTTTTTTTATTTTAGGAGGTATCTATGGGCCTGGTCAGATCACAAGTGGTTAAATAGCGCATCTTAACAAGATGCTGGCCTTAACCTGAAGTGCATACTGTGCATGCTTGTAGTCTGCTAAGTTAAGAAAGGAAGCTGTGACTCCCGTGAAGATTCTAGCTGGAAGGCTGTCACTTTTCAAGACGTACTCACTGTTTCATTTACAGTTTTCTGCCTCTGCAGTAACCTGTATTGTGCCTGCCTGTAGTGGTAGGAACACTGGATATTTAGGGACATTGGACCATCCAGCACTAGCGGTGACTTCTTCATGTAGGGTATGAGAGGATTTTGTCTTTGCAAGTGAAATTTTCCAGAACTGACTCTTTCCACTTAGATCTTGGTACTGAGTCATCCGAGACTTCTCAGCTGTGGAACTGAAACACAAATATTTTGTCTACCCACTGAAGTTATGTTTCACTTCATGGCAATCTATACTGGCATGAGATTGCACAGATTAGTAAAGTTATTTACACAAAAGCTTGCAGACTGTAGGAATCTTGTATCCCTTCTTCTCTTTAATGTATGCATTGGGTGAAGGTTTGCTAAGCCCACTCACATGGCTCTTAGCTATAGAATCCTTATTTGTTCTCTCTGTGATTCAAGGTTGTGGGTGGGCGTACTTCTTTTTTTTTTCTTTCTTTTTTCTTCTTTATTTTTTATTTTAATTTCTCTTAATTTGAATAATCAGGGAATTTTTTTGCATAAATGCCTTCCAGCCAAGAATCTTTTCGCTCAGTCTTCTGAGGAAAGTTTGGTTCGGGTACAAAAAGAAAGCAAGGAGAGGGGCAAGCTCCATCCCATCGCACAAATGATCTCTACGTGGAGCTGGAAGAGTAACAAGGTAATGTTGGAAAGATAACTTCACCTCAAGATACTCCATGTTCTCTATATAGAGGTTTATTACTTAATAGACTTTTCAAGGACAATTGACCTGTAGCCTTCATATTCCTGAGTATGAAAAGATTTGAAATAATTGGAAAAATAATTTTCCTGCACTTTAAAGGAGCATCTAAAATATTGTCTATCTGCTGCCATTAGAAAGAGGTGAGGAATATTGTAGCAGTGGAAAAGTAGCCTAAAAGATAATTAAAAAATTATGCATGCAATCAATTTATCTGCTGTATAATAGGATGTAGATCCGCCCAAAGTCATGCTTTGAATGACTCCAGTTTACAGAATCATGATGACATTTTTTTTTCTTTTACTGTGTTTTTAACAAATAAGCCCATTGCTTAAAATTCACTAGAACAAGTGATTTGCAAGCAAAACCGTCAGCTGTTTGCTTACCCTTTAAATTAATTGGCCTGGAAAGCAATCTACTACAGTGGTAAAATCAATGCAAAATACATTACTCTAAGTCCCTGCAAAATAAAATAGGTGCTTTGTAAAACAACACTAGCATTCGCAGGACTAGAATCTGCACTCACTTGGTTTCATACGAAACTCTTAGAGTCAATGAGTTCACACGAGTCTGAATGAATGCACAATGATGTTCTCTAGTCTGTCTTTTGAAGATGTGCCCACAGACAACAGAAGCGTTAACAAATCCGTGTGGAACGTCGCAGGGAGAGTAAAAGAGCGGCACTGCTACTTTCAACTAGTCTTTGGCGAGGCAACTTCATTCAATTCTGGACTATTTCACAAGCCTGTGGGTTAGCCACCACATGGCTGTGCTGAGTGCCTAACTATGTATTCCAGTCCTGTATTTCACATGCCACAAGGGCACTCGCACCCTTAGCAAAGCAGGTCGATGGGGTGTGTGTGAAGGAGCGGAGGAACTGAGCTTTTCTTTCACATGGTGCTGCGCACCTGCATGTTTTTCTCCGTGTATGTGCTGCAAATTCTTTCTAATCTTCTGACGGTAGGAAAATGTAAACAATCACAAAGGGGGTGTGAATTCCTGCAGGAAGGGCTAAAAATAACATTTTTTGACACTTAAAGTAAAGCAGACAAGGTAGCGTATCCCACAGGACACTAATGAGCCACCTGATACCACCAAGTGCGCACCTGACCTCTTGACACACGAAGCGAAGATGACAGATGTACTGCCAAAATACAAATCTATCAACTTCATCATGTAAATCTACCCACAGATGCTTTACAGTAGAGACCTGATGGGAAACAAACATTTTAACTTACAGAGTAACCTTGTAAACAGGAACTTTTTACAAAAGACTCAGGTTAATAATTTATGAATTGTATCAGCGTCGTGAGAAAAGGATGCTTTGCATTGATTTTTGGCAGTGAATGACAAGAAAGTCAATCCCCCAGTTTCCACTATAAAGATACTCTCACTGTTCTAGTGGTAGGGTGCATTGGTATTCGTAATACATTTGCATAAAATCTTGCTTCTCATCTTTTATATTATTCATTCTGTGCTTTCCACCTCTTTCCCAAATGTGTTTTGTTGCTCCCTTAAACACACAGACTTCTGTTCTGCAAGTGGGAAACATCTCCGACTCACTTCAGGACGCTAATTTTTGCTCTTTAATTGGGCTTGTAGAGCTTGGTACTTAGAAAAGGAATTAATTTAATTTTTTTTCTTGTTTATAAGTAATTTATTGTGACCTCTCCAAGTGACAGTGCTTACCCTGTGTGAAGACAGTTAATTTTCAAAGTGTGACAAGCACTGTTTTTAATTAGATTGGGGTAACCCTGCCAAAAACGGAACTTTCTTTTGTGCAGCATGTAAATATTTGCACTTTTTTTATTGAGGTTTTTTTCTTTTTTTTTTCTTTTCTTCTCCCTCACCCCCTCCAACTGAAAATTAAGCCTAGCAACAAAATAGTTTTGGAGCTGATGCACAAAGAAGAAATGTTGAGCTGTTGATGGTATCTTTTGGGACTCTGCTCATAGAACTGCACTTGTGATACAGTGTGCTTAGCAATGGTGAATGCTTCAATATTTTAGCTCTCATTTTAGAAAAGTTTCATCCAAAAATATCTGCAGAGAAACACTCTTAATGTGAGTTGGCTATAATCCTGGTTCTCATGGTTGTGCCTTTGTTGCCTCGTGCCCTTGCTCTTTCTCCATTTACTCACCCACCAGCTTATCTTCCTCACCACAACAGCAGTTCATCACCCTGGGATCCTTTCCTGAGAGGCAGTGTTGAGGAATGGAGTTCTGTGAATGTGCAGGGGGCAAGTGATTGGCTGCTGAGACAGGTCAGGCATGAGTTGGTGTAGCCCTTGTGGGTCCCAGGACACCAAGCTGCGGTCAGCACTGTGACTTTTCATAGCTTTGGCCACTCCTTTCCCAAACATTTGCCTCTCAGGCTTCATCCCTCTGCTCCGTCCACCAAGAACGTTGCACATGGGCAGGGGCAGAGGCAAGAAAAGGAGTGTTTGGAAGAGCAGGGAGAAAACGGGAAGCAGCAAAAAATGACAGGCTCAAACTGGATGAAAACAGAAAACTATAGCTGCTGGTCTTTGCTCCTGGCTGAGGAAGGAGGCCTGGCTATTTCAAACCCAGTTATCCTCTACATCAGAGCAAAGCTCTGGAATGATCAATGATATTACAAATTCAAGCCCTTGTGGACGTTATCCCTTTGGGAGAATGCCCTGATGATCATGAATTGAGAAGGTTGTTTGGGCTGTGTGGGGAGGTTGTGTTTTGTGTTGATGCTTTTTCATAAATGAAATCTTGGTCTGTCCATTCAAGCATTGCACTGGAGTTCTGCAGTCAGGATGTGTAAAAGGAGTGGGATCTAAAGCCCTCATAAGCACCTTTGAAGGGGTTTTAGTTAATAGCTCTGATGAGGTTGTTTCAGTCTGTCAGACCAAATCAGGCTTTGCTCCTCCTTTAGAGAGATGTACATTTGCAGACCTATGGTTTAATGGGCTGATAGCAATTTCAGAGATGCTACAGTCTGTTGAATTGCTGCAGCTGCATTGATGGGATAGACCCTATGGGCCTCTCACAAGCCATTAATGTCCACTGTGTCAAGAATATTTCAACACAGTTATGTTCCCAGGCCATTGATCTGGTGATCCGTATGTATTTAGAATTACATTCTGTCAGATAAACTCTGAAATCGAGTCAGGAACATTACCCGGACTCTCCAACAATAGTTACGCATTTTTACCTTAGGAGAGTCAGTCCAAGGATTGCTTTGGAGATTCCAGAGTGTTTTTTTTGAAGGAATGACAATGCTGAGCCTGCCAAAGATGTTCTCCCTGCTCAATAAATAGCCTCTGAAATGATAAACCAAATACTTTCCCTTCTTAACTTTTTCTACTATAGCACAGTACATTCTGAGGTATGATCCACTATATCCTGAAATGTAGGGAAAATCAATGTTTGATGAATAGTAGAGTCAATCCTTTCTATTTTTCTCTCTTAAGTCCATAAAAGTCCTGATGTGTGATGGAGAAATTGCTTATTAGATGTCATTTTTATTCTAAAAAGCACCTGAAGAGCATTGCGCTCCCGAAGCCCTCTGTTGCAGTTGTATGAGCAGTGTTATAATTCCAAACACTGGACCTTATGAAGGGATGGAATATTTTCCTTTTCTTTCCCCTCACAGTTTCAGAAAGCCCTTTCCCAAAAGAGCTAATTCATAGCAAACCAACCCTCCTCTGCACCAACAAAACTGGCCCCTTCCCAACTCTTGGGAACCCAACTCTTCCCAACCCATTCAATGTTGCTTCTGCCTGAAGGGCTCTCAGTTGATTTTGGGGAGTGGCCAGACAGGAGAGTAAGGGAGAAGGTGTCACCTGCCCGAGAGAAGCAGTGGGTTTGGTCCTGCAGTTAATCAGAGTCCTGCAATGAGTCTGAGATCCACTTGCAAACTGTGTTGCACCCGGAGAATGACAAAATGGTTGAGTAAGTACAGACAGTCCTTTAAATACACCGGCCATCTCAGTGTGCGCATTTATCACATAGAACATCTGCATGAATGATGGAGCCGATAGGATTTCAATCAATGTTTGAAAGCAATTACATCTCTCTCTGCCTTGCTGCCTATGACAGCGTGGACTAAGAAACCTTGGCTGTTCCTGTTCTGTCCCTGAGGCACAGGGCCAAGGGAGAAGCAGACCGCCACGCTGCCCGGCTGTCTGCAGCTCTGATCTGTGCTCAGTACGTCGGGGATGGAAGATGTGAGGAGCTTTGCCAACCTGTCTGTCAAATATTGACTGTGTGCTACAACCACGAGGCATGATGGGATGCGCAGTCAAAGGCCTGGCTGGGTGGTAAAAGCTATGTTTATACTCATTCTACCCACAATACAGATCCAAATTTTCCTCACTTCTGTCCTCTTTTTCCCTTCCTCTCTTATGTATGATACGAAGTCATGGAAAAGAAAGTGGAGAGAGATTTGTTCAAGTCTCCTGCACTGCTGTTGCAGGGACAGAATTGGATAAGAACTTTTTTTTTCTCTTTCAGAATAGCATCTTTCATTCTTCAGGCACATTCAGGTTGTTGTGCAGAGGAGGAAGCTCTTTGTAGCAGTGTTCCTGGTTGGTTGCTGCAGACAGGTGCTGCAGCATTGCTTCCCATCAAGCACGGCTCAAGGTCTGCCAAATGCTCCCCAGCTGCAGCCAGATGCCATGCTGACACGGCACAGCGGACCTCAGAGCGTGTGGGAAACAGTTACCTTGATGGCATTGCTCTCATTTATCTGTAGAGATCATACCGTGTCACGGTGGAAATCTGTGGAAGGATTTATTTTATGAAGCTGGAAAGGCTTTTACGTTCTAATGCTGTGGCAGACACGGCATAACTTGCATTATCACTTCTGCTGTTTGCCCTCTGATACCCCATGATGAGACTGATTTGGACTGTGGTAAATGCAGACAGATCAGAATGCAATGCTGAGCCCATGGTCTGGAGGGAGGGGCAGAGGTGGGGATTTTGCAGCAGCAGTGACCTTCCCCTGGCTCATATAACTCCAGCACTAGCTTAGCCAGGGGGATACTACCAGAGAAGAGTAGAGTATCCTTTATCTACCACTGCTTTGCTCCTTTGTGTGCCAGGGAAGTACTGAGAGGCAGAGCCTTGGGCTGCCATCATGGAGCAGTAAGGAAGAAGACCATGACAGACGAGATGCTGTGAATCTTAGCGCTCCGTATTTATTTCCTTCCTGTTCCCTGTGTTTCCAAATTAGCTTGATCTTCAGTGGTAAATTGAAGTTGTGTTAACTGAAGGTGAAATATTTTATAACAAATTATAAGCAGCCAGAACCCTTTTATTTTCATTCCCTAGCTGAATGAAATGTTAAATCTGCAAAGGTGCCTCTTTAAGACATACTACTGAAAATCAGTAATTTAGTTTGATGGGCCAACATAAGCTTTTCTCACTTTGTTTTGCTTCTCCACCTCAAGGAGACTGTCTTCTGTGGCCCTGCAGATGTCTCTGCAGATCTTAATAAATCCTCAAACTTCAGTTAATGTCTTATGTATATTAGTCACATGTGAATTTAATCACCATTATGAGAGCCTACCATGGGTCATGGTCACAAAACCCATTTCCCTTGGAAATAATTACCCTCAGCTGCAGTATAATGTGTTAATAGAATTGCTTTAAAGCAGGATAGCAGCCCTATTAACACTTGTCACCACTCTGTGTATTTCCAGTATGCCTTTCTCTTCTATTGTGTACCATTAGAATGGGAACGGCTTGGATGCTGTAAATAGTCTGGTGTACACTGGCAGCTGCAAGTGATGAGCTGACAAACGATTTAGTCAAAAGGAGATGTCTAACAATCCAAAGACATATGTTTCCCAGGCATTCTTGGACAGGCACAAGGTACAGCTCTGCAGCCCCTGTGCTCAGGATGCCCAGGTGAAGCGGTCTAATTGCTCTTTTGCTGGTTGTGGCTTGGTATTTGGAAGGGCTGTTGAAAGGAGCTGGGGAGCTGCACATGCCAATTATGGTCTGTGACAAGCTTTTCTTCATTAAAATGACCTCAAAACCAGGCAATGAGACAGATTCACTAGTAGGAGGCTCCTCACACCTGTAGGAGAGCGTGCAGGTGCTTTGTCAGCCCTTGTAATCCTGGCTCTGCCCACACCATGTAGGGCTGCTTCAGCTGGTGGGAGTACAGTATCCTTCCTGCCCCAGCACCAGTCAGAGGCATGTGCTGTGAGCTTTGGGGTGTGCTGATCCAATGGAGGAAGCGACCGACCCCGTATCCCACCTCCTGCAAGTGATGCAAGAGAGGAGTGAGGTAAGCAAAGGGGAGAATTAGAAAGCCAGCTGGCTGTGGGATGGCTATCCTCCAAGTGTGTATTTTCCATGGCACCTGCAAGCTTTCTTTGTAAAAGACCGAGCTCATTGCATTAAATTTGAAGCAATTGTAGGAGACATGTGACTATGGATCTGAATATTTTTTGCATTGCTTTGCTCTTGCAATTAACTTGTTGGCATAAAAGTCATTATCCAATGACATCTGGGAACAAAACAAAGCATTATCTGGGACAAAGAACTCCTGCCCATCTTTGGAGCAGCCATGGAGACAAACACTTACCTAGTTTCGTGCAAACAACCTGATCACTTTTTTGGCAATTGAAATCAGCTGGCATCATCACAGTGCTTCATATTGCATCCTGACTCCAAAGGTTGATAAGTTATAAATGCTGGAGTCAAACGTGACCTAATGCAGGCCTCCTGGAGCTGGGAAAAGCTTGCAATATTTCAACCACAGCAGGTGTATTCTGTAAGCCTTTATTAAAAACTGCTGCCACACACACCTCCAACATGTGATGGGGTCTTATGCAGATTAAATCTGACATGCTATGGAGTCACTACAACCTTTTTCTTGCTCCTAATTAAAGGAAAGAAAGCCAAAAAAAAGGATGAAGTACTTCTAAATGTGAGGCAGGTGGGCAGAAATGATTGTGCTGCGTTTGGCAGTCACTGGGCCTGAAGTTCACAAGATGGGGAAGGTGCTTGACCTACTGCTCTTCCTGCTTGTGTGTCTAAATTAAATTGTAGGCTTTCTGTGAAAGGTAACTGACATTGTTTAATTAAAAGCCTCTCTTCTCTTCTACCTGTACTTCTAATTCCCGTGCAGTGTGTGGGCACACGGTGCTTTGTCTTCTCAGGGTATAATTAGACTCAGTAATGCAGCTGTCCTGTTTACAGTGCAAATCCCTATATTGATAAATGGAGTAGAGTTATGGAGAAACCCTGATGGTACTTCAGACAGGGAGAGTGGATGATCTTTGCAAATAGCTGGTGGGTAGAAAGTAAATCATTATCTGCTAATAAGGCTCTGATTGCTGGCTGTTTTATAGCAGGGAAGATTAGAAGACTTGACTTTGCTTTGTGTTAGTCGTGGGCACGTACAGGGAGCACGTGGTTTGTTGACAGGCAAAATCCTGAACTTGTGCTGTGAATCTCTTTGAGAGCTCATCCAACGTCAGAAGCCTTTTGGTGGTGCTGGTGCCAAGTGCTTTAGAAGTGGCTGGTCACAAGGAATGGGGGGCAGCAGGTTTAGCTCTCCGAGTCCTGACTCAGATGTGAGGCCCTGTGTTAAGCACCTGTCACCAAATAACAGGAGACTCTGTGTCCCAGTGTACCTCTAGGTGATGGAGTGAATCAAGTCTGGGAGCGAGACCATGCCGTTACCCTGGTGCTCAGGTGTGGGTCTGGATCCTGAGGAGAGCAGAGGACTGACTGCAGCACTGAGTGCTCAGAGGGACTGAGGAGGGGAGGTCACTTCAGCTGTCAGATTGCACATAGCAGAGGCTGCTCAGCGGGGAAGAGATGGGGAACATATGGTGTGGTGGGAGGAGGTGACAGTGGTACTGAAGAGTAAGAAATTATAATAAGAAGCAAACTTTTGGTAGGGTGCCGACCTAGGAAATGTTGCAGCAGAGGGCAGGAACTGGTGCAGAAGGTGGCTGCGTGCGCAGAGGAATCAAAGTGTGTAAGGAGCTATGGGAGCTATGAACAGGGATGAGCCTTGAAAGAGAAACTTGGGTAGTGCAGTCAGCTTCCATCATGCTCATATTTCTCATGGCATATGTCAGCCACTGAATTTCTGATGTGAATTAGAAGAGCATTTTGAAAGCTCGATGATCTGTGCCCATATGTTGCTCCCTGAAGGAATAAAAGTTGGGGACCTCTGCTGGTTCTGAACTTGATTCAGGAGGGCACGAGAGCTATTTGTCTGGCATGTATGGCTGTGAGGGAGTCCTGGAGGGTGGGACTGGCTGTGGGAGGAGGTGTGCTGCTAGCCCTTCCTTTTCCCATTGCTCCTGGGGTGGTTTGCTGGACCCACGGGAGCAGGACAGGGAAATAAATAGGGAGGAAGTGACAGATGAGGAGTTAGTTCTATGTGACTGAGACCCATTTCTCCTTGCCCACTGTCTAGGATCTGTTAGATTGTATTATCTTTGATAGTTTTGTACCAAAGTTTTGCAGTTCTTGATGCAGCCATTGCACAAAGGGATTTAACCTGCGATGTCTAAAGCCAGCCCTAGGTGTTTTTAGCCCACCAAGGAGACAACTTAAGAAACTGTTCATCAGCATGTTCTCTGACAGTGGTCAAGAACTTCCTGATGCCTGAAGACCTGCTAAGGAATTATCCCAAGTGGTTATGGTACCTTGTAGAGTTTGGGTATTGGTTATGGCTGAATGGGGCTTGCTTTCCTAAACTATAAGGAATTTGAGATCTGAAAAATATTGTTGTCCCAAATTAGGCAAAAGGACTCACAAAAATCTCAACAGTTTTAATTCATCAGCCTTGGGAGTCTCAGAGGAGGAAAAAGAAAAATGTTTCGGTAAATTGTGGTTACTGCAGTTTGAACCGAACCTTTTTAAACTTAAAAGAATTATCTCCTGATCACTTTACATTTCAGAGAAAGCAAGCAGTTCTCTAAATGGTCCGTTTCAAGTAAAAACAAATTAAAGAGTAGCTTAAGCAGATTGCAATTTTTTTCTAAGTGACAGGTTTTTAAATCACCCTTTAACTACGAAATGTTTTGATTTAGGTGAATTGGCATTTACTGATATGTTTCCTTAAAAAGTTCCCCACCTGTTGTCCTCCCGATCTGAATAACAGCAGCAGTCATCAGTGGCTTTTTGCCAACATGTTTTGTGTATAATTATGCTAGAATTATATTAAAAGGAAAAGATTTTTTTTTCATAACAAAAATAACCTCAAGAGGGATGTAAATGAATGTAAGATTGTCCATGAAATGCTTTGAGAAAGCACAAGTGGCACTGGAAGTAAATCCATGCTCCACTTGCAGGTCTGCGCTGGTAATAAATTGAACACGGGGCATTATACAGACAGTGTCAGATATAAAATATATTAATCTTGTCAGAGAGTGTACTAACTCTCCCAGATTTATGATCAGGTGCACTTAAGTGCTGTTCTTCTCATTAATCTTGATTTACAAAACAGTAGCCTTCAGAACAAGGGGTCAGAAAAGAGGAGAGAATCATAGATGTGTCACTTGGATAACCCACCTTCCCCAGCTCGCCTGTACCTCTCAGTGACATCCCTCCATCTTTAATTACTGAAAGGTCTTTAATCTTGTCTGTGTAGGGGCAGAATATGATGGATGTGAGGGGGTTGCCTGTGCCGCTCTGAGTGTGTTTTTAACAACTGATGCCGGGGAGATTGGTGGGAACAACAAGATAATCTCTTTCACCACTAACAGGGCTCAGTGCTGAAAAACATCAGCAGGAGGGGAGTGTTCTGTAGAGGGGAGCAACAGAGGAGGAGAATGGCTGAAGCCACAGCCTTGTGAAATAATCCGGTTCCTGAAGGTTGGCACACCAGTGGTGTATCCGATCATGTCCATCTACAAAAGAGTGTCCTCTTGTAATTCTTAAGAAGGTGAGGCACTTGAAAACCAAACTTCTTTCAGTTTTTTTTTCACTGCAAATAAACCTTCCTTTTCCTTTATTCCTGTGAGGGTATTTAACTGCTGAACCATTTGTACATGGGCAAGATCGACTGAGGTATTAAGACTCCAATGGACTTAAAATCATAGAGTCATAGAATGGTTTGGGTTGGAAAGGACCTTTAAGATTATCTAGTTCCAACCCACCTGCTATAGGCAAGGACACCTCCCTCTAGACCAGATTGCTCAAAGCCCCATCCAGCCTGGCCTTGAATGCTTCCAGGGAGGGGGCATCCACAGCCTCCCTGGACTTCACAGAACCACTTCCGCTTCTCCACATGGGAGTAGAAAATTGTGGCAGGTTATCAGTAACAGGTGAGAAAACTGAGAAAAGTTTGGGAATGTAACAGTTATCTGAGTGGTAGGATTAAATTATGAAATAAATCCACCTCAAAAAAATTGTGTCTGAAGTGTACCAGAATCTGGATTTACCTCATCTCCATAAGAAAAATACTTCGGAGCTATTGATAAAAAGGGCCTGTTTTCTTCACAGCTCTCCTAGAAGCTTTGGTCTGAGCTTTACGGCCTCTCATAGGAGCACTGTTACCATGAGGGTTCATGGATGAAAATTCCGCCTTTTATGTAGTTGGGTCTTAAGACACTAATTGCTCTGAAAAATGGGAGCAGGGCCCTAAGCTGGCATCAGATGCTGACAGAGAACTCTGGGAAAGACTTGATTGCAAATCAGATATGCCCTTGGCTATGTGAACCAGAGAAAAAGCAGTTGTTCCCCATTTCCAACCAGCTGGAGCTGGTGTACCATTCCCAAGCTGAGTTTCAAAACACATTGAGTTATTATAATACATCCCAGAAGTTACATGTTCAGGGACTAATGATGCAACCCAAGCAGCCGGAGTTTGCCAAGTGTCAGACTCAAGGCACAGCTTTGGCAAACGTGGGCAGCATGCTTCTCCATGAAGGGGAAGATGATGTTTCCATGAGTTTATTTTTTTTATTTTTTTTATTTTTTTTAAATCCCTCTTCTGGACCCTCATTTTGGCTGTGCTTGGATTCGTTCACTTCAGCCTCACTTGGATTCAGTTCAAGCCATCTGCTCCTCTCCAAGAGCTAATTTCCTGGAGGTGTTCTGGCGTGCTGTTAGTGTCAATGGTTGTGTCTGTGGAGGACGAGAACTCTGACTGTCACTGCAGACTGTTGGCAGCCAAGCTTGCAGCACCTCTATGTCTCTCCTAATCATCCTCCACAATTAATAGAGAGAAGAAGGGATTATGTGAATGCCTGTGGGCTGTTCAAGGAGGGGAGAGCAGAACCTGACTCCACTTGAGTCGGCTGATGACCAGCGATAGTAACTGTGTTGAGGATGAAGAGTCTACTTCTGGTACAAATTGTTATTACTAGCTTCTTTGATTTTTGCATCAAAAGCTGCAGACTGAGCCAGTATGGCAAAGGTGATGGTAGCCATGAGAACAACTACAGCACAGCTGCCTGTGCTGTGGCATGGGTGATATCCTCTCTGTCTGGAACATGGGGCGTTGGCCCATGTGATACCATTGGCAGGTAGGAGGGAGTGATAAGAGAGGAATGCATGCAGGGATGTTCAAAGTCAAGGAGGAATTTTTGAAAAGCTTTAAGAAACTATTGATTGTTGGAAGAAGACCTTTGAAGGCATTTTTTTTCTATTTTTTTTCTTAATATATTGAATCCTGTTTGTCTATTTATTTATTTATTTTGGAAGAGGTATTGTTTACTTCTACTTGTAGAAGAGTATTTTATTCTTTTCTGACTTTTAGCAGGCAGGAAAGTCATTGATCTCTTTCATACATTGTGATTCTAGTTTTTATTATATCTATATTTTTATCTGCCTCATGAGAAAATCCAGATAATGATGCGGGTTTCAAAATGGGAATGACCTGAGAGTTTTTGGTGAGAAGAAGCAAAGGTGAAAAGGACTGTCTTTTCAAGAGTCAAAAATACCATTGAGTCATATCTCATTGATGTAAACAAGACCAAATACAACATCCAAACTGAAATCCTGGCTTGTATGATTGGCTCTGATCTTGTAGTCAGCTATTAGAACATTAGAGTCCTTTTTTCCTTCCCTTTTGTTCAGTGGTACCACAGGACGAACAGCTGGGCTCAGAACTGATTCAACATATGGCGTGGTTTGAAGAAATATTTTCTATGGATTTAGGTGGAGGACAGTGATATTCCAGAAACTTCATCCTGCCGGTTTCCACTTCTTGAGCCCTGAAATGGGTAGTCTCTTTCTGCTCTATTTTGCTCTGTATTAGGAGACTTACATTTGTTGCAACTGAGATTTATGTTTGTTGCTTAGTTGGGTGAAACTGGTTTCACTGACTGAAGTATATTTCAAAACACTGGATGTTCTTGCAAGGCAGCAGAGCCAAAAGTCCTAAGCCCTTTCTCCCACTGATGTGACTGAGGTTAGAGCTGTGGTTTTGAGGGAGATGTCCATCTGTGGTTGGGGAAAAAAAATCTTCAGTGAAGAACCATCCCATAGCAAACTAGAAGGTGTTGTAACTGCAAGTACACCATTCATGGTGCTTAAATCCATCAGGACGTCATGATATGTTGCATGAGTGATGCTTGTGGTGAGATGTAACAGCAGGCTTTAAAGTTTCAAATGTACTACTTTCTAAATACGTAAAGTATAAATTAACACATGTAATGAAAGGATGAAAATCAGATTTTTGTCCCCAAGAACCTCTGCTCAGAAAGTTTCTTTGTTTTGTCAGATTGGAAAGACATCAAATTGTTTTATTCATTATTTCTCCCTATAGAATACTCTCCAACTTCCTGTGCATTTTGTGTGGTATAGTTTGAATCCTTTTCAGATTGGAAATTAAAGACAAAAGGATTCCAATTTGTCTTGACAGTGTCTTGTGTATTTTACACATGGGCTTAATGCATAAAACAAAATCAAGGGAACAAAATAATCAAAAACAAACGCTAGTAGTAATTGTTAATTTGATTCATTCAATCTAGAACAAATTTATATAGATCTAGAATTTATTAAAAACAAACAAACAAAAAAGGACCAAACTATGGAAAAATAAAAAATCATGTCAAAATACAAGTACAGCAGGATTAATTCCCAATAATTCCCAGAACAGCTTAAAAAACATATTTCAGGAATAGTTTATGTAGATATGTTCCTCTGTCAATACAGAAAGGATAGGCTTTTTCAACTCCTTTGTGGCTCTGTCTTCTGAAATTCTGTAATTCACTGCTTTAATACATTTCTAACTAAGGAAGGATTATTTTTATAAGAAAAGCTTAGAAGCACTACAGCGTACTTGGTCAGAGCAGCATGAAGGCAAGATGGAGAGCAATAGCTTTAGAGCTGGAGGTTTCCCATACGTTTCAGCAGGACATGGGTTATTCTCAATATGGAGAAGGATCAATGGGACATGAAGACTGAGCTGGATTTATGGGTGCAATTATATAAGAGAAGTTTTTTTCTCTCAAGGTCAGACCACGTGAAGTGTACGTACACAGTGACATTATGGAGGAATTGGCTATAAAATGACAACATGCACAGCAGGTTGAGGAGATGTCAAGTGAATGATTACATTGGAAGACTCATGAGACTAAAGCACAGGTACATCTTAAGAGTAGTCAACCAAATGACTGCTAACGAGTGTTCCCAATTTGCGAAACTGCTAATACTCCAGGGAGAGTGCTCCTTGGGTAGGAACTGTTACTTCTTGCTACCCTCCAAGGCTAAGAATAGGCTAAGATGCACCTGAAGGATGGATAACTCTCCTAATCCAAAAGCTGTGTGCTCTCTCTATCCTTGCGAAGTGAAGTGATTTCCATCAGAACCACATAATCCCTAGCATGAGTGAGCATACATTATGAGATGCTGGAGAGGCCGAGGGTAACGTTCCGCACCACAGTAGTCTTGGCACTTAGTAATCATCAGTGCTGAGGAATCCAGCGTCCCTATGGAGCTGGGTGGGGAGAACAGCGAGTTGCAGTGTGGTTTCGGCTTTTCTCACTATCAGTGGGTAAAAAGAATTGGTAGGTCGGATGCTCCCCACCATCCTTTGCACCCAAAGGTGGATGGGGGGAACTAAGACGTTTCTGACTCATGTTCCAGAGGAAGATAAGTGTTTCCCTGTGCTTGGTGTGCCTCCCCCGTGGAGGAACCACTAGTTTGTCAAACAGCAAAGATGGCTTTCTTGTCTTCAGTAGTTCCTTGATGCTGGTTTTACCAGCAGTGAAGGCTCTGCATGCCTTGCTGCCTAACTTGGTGGAAAGAGCTTTGCAAAAACAGATTAGAATACCTTCCATGCACCTAAGGAAGGGATAATTAGCTGGGAACAGAACAGACAGGAGCAAGTCATGAATGCTGTGCTTTCAGACACTGCCTTTGATTGGGCTATTCCAAGATCTGCAACCATAAGTTAGGATGTCCTGTCTGCAGTGAATGGGGCTTCACATGCATTGTGCTCAGAGTCCCCCCCATGTCCTTGTTCATTTTCTTGTCTGCCCTTTCTGCTCCTCCAGCTCTCCTTGGAGTCATCTATGCTCTCCCTGGAGAGGCTGATCTCCAAAGGCTGTTGCTGACTGAGTTTTGTGGTTGTGCCCAGGGGGCTGGATGGTGTCCCCCTCCTCGTGCTTTGGCTTTTCAGCTTTGCTGCGGGTGGTGGTGGGGAACTGGTTTTGGAAAGAAGTGTCTATAAATGCATCCCCAGAGAAAAGTCCTGATGACAAATGTGATGAGGTGGATAAAGGAGAGAAAAACTGTCAGATTCCTTTTATATTATGAGAGCTAGAAAGGAGGAAAGCGACAGAGACACTGGGGCTGCTTTGTTCTATTGCTTTCAAACTGAAGGAAACCCTTTTAATTAAAGGGTGGAGGAACAATCCCTGTGTTAAGTCTGAGTCTGCCAGGTGTGGGAGGTGGTGTTTGAAAGAAGCTTCTCTGTCACTAAGTCTGTTGCAACTAAATTCAATGCCTCTCTCCTCGGATGAGGGCCCTGGATGGAAACTGAGCAGCTGGAGGGTTCTTTGTGAAATCCTGAGAAGAATGCGGTGAGTTTGTCAAGGGGTGGAAATCCTCACATCTCTTGTGAGAACACTCAGATAAGCAATTCAAATGGAAATTTCAGAAGTCGTCAAAATCAGGGGGGCTTCAAATATCAGGAGAAGATGGAGGAGAATGCTTGTAAAGCTTCACCAGCCCAACCTCCAGCCCCGAGCCAGAGAGAGCCTGTGTGTGAAGCCCACCCCTCTGTGGGGCTCAGCTCATGCTGTGGGCGTTCCTGTCTCATTGCTGTGACAGTGGAAGGTAGGTCAGTCTGGAGAGTGGTCATATTTCCTTCAGAAAAGTACAGATCCCACATTTGAAAATAGCAGTGATAATGAGTGTGCCCCAAGCACAGGTTGCTTTTAGAGCCAGGTCATGCCTTGTTTGCAAAGACCCCACCAAATACTATTTTGCTTTGAAAGACCGTGGAGATGGGCTTACTTTGCTCCACCTCCCATTCTTTTGGCCTCGTTACAATGACAAAGATTGTATTAGAAACTGAGCAGCTCGTAAAATGAGGGAGTTATAGCTGCAGGCACTTCATAAAGGGGAAATGGGAACCGAGTAGGTTTAGAAATTTGCATATGTGCCACACCCACTGCTATTTAATTTGCATTTAATTTGCATGCATCGTGGTTAAATAATACTAATGCAGTACTTTTAAGGGGTGGGGATTTTATGAGTTTGCTTGTGATTGATATCATTTTTGCTTTAAGTGCAATTTTACAGAGTAGTTTGGAGAGCATACAGCATAAAACAAATTAAATTCAACAAAAAATGATCAAATAACACTTATCAGCCGTAAGTATCCTCTTTTTTTCTTTGAAAACAAATGTTTTCATAAAGAAGCCAGACTAACAGCACTGCAGGCAGAAGCCTGCTGCTTATCAACTGCAAAATCATCACACGATACAATTACCAAATTCCCCACACGCTGCACTGGAGCTGAGTGGGCATGCAGGGCTCATGTCTGTGCATGACCTCCTCCTGTAGGGATGCCGATCTGGGATCATGGTTTAAGGTCTGCTCCTTCCTTGTTTGCTTTGCATTAACAGCCTTTCCAGGTTGAATGCAGGAGCAGAGTGCTGGTATTAGTTCATCCCTAGACGGTAAATGACTCTCATGTAATTCTCAGATCGTTGTGGCTAGAGTCTCATGTGGGAAGAGAGGCAACAAAACAACCTTAGTGTCTTTTTGCTTTTTGTTTTGTTTTGTTTTAATGTGAACTTTTCATGAATTCAAATGTAGGAAATCAAACCACTGGCTTCTGTTTGATATGTGCCTGTCCTGATAGCTCAGAAATTGCAACACCCTTCTGAAAAATGTGTTTTCCTTTGAAATCTCTAGCTATTCTTTAGTACAAAGACTAGTTTCCCTATTTCTCTACTGGGTGCAAATAGGTGCACAGGCAGGTTCCAAAACGCCAGAGCAGAGAGATGTGGTGCTCCTGGCATTGAGGACATGGAAATTGCACTAAGCCCTGCCCAGGAAAAAAAAAACAACAAAACATTTCAGTGCTTTCTTCCCTAAGAACATGGGCCCATGTGCTTCTCTGCACTTTTAGGCACATCAACATATTTTAGCTCTGAGTACATCTTTGATCATGCATTAAAACCCTCGGAGTACTGTGGAATGCCACCTCCTCCTCTGCATGCACTCAGAAATCTCACGTTGGAACAACCCTCTCATCAATGAAAAGGAACAAGATCAGATTTTCCCTGGCAGCCCAACAATAAATCTGCTCTGAGACAGAGGATGTTTCTGTGTGGCAAAACAGAGAAATCCTTATTTGTCCCTTTGGTAACAGAGACTCCACGAGCACCTGCCCCTCGCTGCCTGCTGTGCTACCCATAGGCTGCCTGAAAGGTTGAAGTTTGCCTTCAGTGATCTTTCAGCTAAAAAATAACAACGTGTCACTCTGGAAACCTGTGCTTAAATTGGTTCGAGTCGGTAAAAAATGCTCTTTGTTTCTCTGTAACCTCCCCGCACTGGCAATAACTCAGGTGTGAATGTGCAGCCCAGCATTACTGTAAGGCTTTGACACTTAGACCTGAGCCCTCCTCTTCCCCTGCTCGAGCCATTGCTGATGTGATGGACATGGAGAAGGTCTGCTCTGTCCTGATCAGCATCAGTGTACCTAGGAGCGTATCTCCCAAGGTCCCAAGTGTTAATTTCAGCCTGATCTAATGGTTGGCAGCCCTTCTCACGGCAGGGGGGTGATCTTTAAGGTCCCCTCCAACCTAAGCTGTTCCATGATTAATTTGCTGTGGTGGAATGCTGCCTTCTGATCATTCTGAGAGACCTCCAGCTTTGCTGCTTCATCTCTGTGCTCATGTGAAGCATCAAAACCACTTGCTGACTTTCTACATCCAGGTTGCTCAGGTGGCCTCCAGCTCCTCTTTGCAGATTACAAATGGGTGTCAGTCTTCTCAGCTTGCCTTTTATTGATGGGGAAATAGGTGTATTCATGCAAGCTCAGAACAAACCCTTTAAGTCTGTCTCTTCATCATCTGGCTTTGCACTTGAATGGCTTTCCTTAAATTCAAGACATGAATGATCAAAGGTGCGTAAGAATACAAACGCGGGTTCTCCTGTTGGACCGCTGAGCAGGATTTCTGAATAAGACCTTGGTGACTTAGGAGCCCAGCTGCATCTTTGAAGATGCAATCCCCTGGAAATAACCGCACGAAGCAGCGGCGCAGCTGAATGCCTTGCCCTGTGCCTTCCCACCCCGCTGCTACTGGTGGTACAGAGTGCTCCGTCGGGACAGGACTGGGAGGATGGGTTTGTCCTCCCTCCCACACAGCCCTGTCTGGCATCCCTCTGTGTTGTAAGCTGTCACCTGCTCAGGCTGCAGAGAGTTGCTACAACCTTAAAATCCCCTTGTTTACCTGTAAGTGTCCTTGGTGCCGTCAGCTGCTGTCTGGTGCCCTGATGCGCGCGTGAGCCCGTAGTGGTGGAGCTGAGCTGCTTTCTGCCTCCGTCTGTCTTGTCACATGGCTGGGGCAAGGGTGAGGTTCGGGAAGCAGTCTGAAAGGAAGCTGGTTGCTTGGTCTTTGCAGAGCAATGGGAATGTGCTGTAAGCGTGCATCCTTCCCAAGTCTGAATAAAATAGAGCAAGACACCAGGTCAAGGAAGAGACATATGTAACAGAAAGGGAAGTGGGAAAGAAAACCATACATATTCAGTGAAGGAGTGGGAAAACACATTCTGATTACAACTGTAGCTCTAATGTATGCAAATGTAACAGTTTCCTCCCTACTAAGGCATCATGTATTACATACATTACATGATGTACTACTGTGTAACAACATTGTTTATGACTCCTAGGAGAAGCAAATCATAATTCACAGCCATTAACAAAAATAATAGTGCTTTCACCCGGAGGAGCTTTCCTTAGAAAGCCTGTACAGATTCTATCTAACCTAATTTAAGCAATGTCATGAGTTGGAACAGATCGCTATCAAGTCTGTCATGCTTGTCATAACATGGCACTTGAGTAGAAGACATCTCTTCCCAGGAGAAATTCCTGCTAAGGAACTGTATTATTTAATGGAGTTTAAGATTCCTTTCAAGTTTCAGAGCTTGTTTATTCGAAAATTGTTCCAGTAAAAAGCAAATGTTACCCAGGTTCCATTTAAAGAGAAATGAGTTTCCACGTACGTGATTATAGACTGCTATTCCTCAAAGTTATAATTAACTGGGGGCTGTGCAGGGGAAGCTGCTGCGGATCACATGCTTTGCATCTGGCGTGTATTTTCTCAGGGATGAGGTTTCCTGGAGCCTGCGAATGGATATGGGTATTTATGTGAAGAGATGTTCCCCTGTGACAGCCACCTGTCTCTGTCACACCTTCCCTCAGCCCTCCTCCTTTTTATGCAAGCAGCTAATTAACTTCCAGCGTTCGTGTGTAACGAGAGACAGAGAGAGCCTAAGAAGGACGCAAGAGCCTATGGCCTCGCCAGTATGGTGCCAACCAGCACCGGAGTGAAGATGCTTATTTCAACCTTTGAGTGGTCAACTTGAGTCAAGTGAGCAACTGCATGAGGTTTGCTGTGGTGGGAGCACTTCATTTATAGGGGCTGGTCAGGAGTCTTCTGCTTGTGGGATCTTTGGCAGCTTGTCACCATATGCCAAGATCTGCTCCCCGGAAAGCAACATTTAGGCATAATGCAATAGAGATGGAGAAAATTACATTACTTATGTTTAGCTGTTTTCAGGCTGTGTGAAAGAGAAGATAAATGCATGACTTTCTGTCAGCCTCATCAAATATTTAACCTTTTTTTTTTTTTTGCCTAATTTCTTCACTCCCCCAGTTCTTATTTGTTTAGTTGTGCAAGAGCTTTTGGTTTTACATGTCTTTGTTAAAAATGAGTTGGCACATTTTTCTTTTCAGATCCCTTAGTAGACATTAAGGGATACTTGAACAAGAGGTATAATGGCAGCAAGAGATACAAAGGTGTGCAAGGATGTGGAAAGAACAGCACTTCCTTTGTCCTCCCTTTTCCCCTGCCTATTGGCAAACTTCTTCATTTGTAGCACGTCATGGTCTTTGGAAACTTTGGTGTCCAGCTCTGCCAATGAGTTCAAAGCCAAGCTGGCCCCGTCCTGCAGTGGAGCGTAGGGCTGATTAAGCCCCACTGAAGTCCATGGGAAGGCTTTCAGTAAAGGCAGTGGGCTTTGGCTCAGATGCTGAAAGCATTATCATCACTCTCTGGCTGATCCTCTTGATACTGGTTCTGTCATCAAACCCTCTGACAGAAGAGAGAAAATCTGGTCCCTGTTGGTTAAAGCAGCAGCTTAACACAGACACTGACAGATCGAAACCACCGCTATGGAGAAATCAGCTTTCCAGCGCAGAGCTGCAGAAACACAACTACTCAACCCCCCCTGAGACTCAAAGCAACAGGAGCACCTGGGCTGGGACAGGGCTCTGCTGGGGGCTGGAATCTGGGCAGCGCAGTGCCCATGTGGGAGTCTGATGAGGTGTGTCTTGGGTGTCCTGAAGGGAGAGGTAAAGAAAAAGAACTTGCAGACCGTAGCCAGAGGAGTGTCAGGAAGCCAAGCGCATAGCCTGAAAGGAACAGATATTTAATGAATATTCAGGACAAAAAGAAAATGCCTCAAGTGATCAGAGTTGCTCTTATTGCCGGTCCTGACATCCTAATACAGAACAAGGCTGTAGCAGAGAGCACACAGTTCCTGCTCTCGTTCCTATTCCAGCTGCACTGCAGCTTGTGGGTTCGGTCGCAGGTGCTGCAGAGCCAGCGGGGGCACAACCCCTAGCTGCAAATTTTAAGCGGCTTCTAGCTTAAACAAGAAGAGAGAGCTAAACAAATCCCTCTTGATTCAATCAAATACCTCTTTCCAGCCAGCAAGAGTAACAGGCTTTGGGTGTTAGATGGCTGGCCTGAGTGGATTAATAACTTGCTTTGTCTTATCAGCCGAGTTTCATCTAGAAATAAATCCCACCTGATCTCTGCGAACATGGCACAAGATGATTCCAGAGAGCGCAGAGGATGAGATGCTCACGCTGCCAAGCACGGTGCAGGAAGGGCTCTGGGCTGGCTTGGGGCTGTGGGATCAGGGCTGGGACTTTGCCATTACAGCAGCATGGTGATGGAGTGAGACAGGACAGGCAGAGAAACCCAGCAGAGTATTTTTTTTCTCCCTCACTCAGACTCCCACCTCAAGGCTCAATTTCCACGATGCCTCCCATGGGAAATTCCGTGCGGTGTTTTAATTAGCATTAGAAAGACATTTAGAGAAGCTTGAGGCTCCTTACCTTTGCTTTACTCACCCACTATGAGCACTCCGCTCAGCCTTTTGTTCTTGGTCTATGTCTGCAGTTTCTTTTGTTTCTATTTGTCCTGCTTTGAAACAAAGAAACACAGAGCAAAATTACAAACGATTTGGTAAAAAACGCTCTTGGGTTTTCAGCTGATCTCTATAGGAACTTTTCTCTGTTTATGGGCGGTGCCCACACGATGCTGAGCTCTCCCTGGGATCTCAGAGGACGGGCTCAGCCCTCACTGGGCATCAGCACCCACAGCTGTACAGAAGGGCTGTGTCCCAATGGGACTGCTGAGATGAGTGGTGGCCTTTAGCTGGTTATTAACTCCCACCTCCAAATTAATATGAGACAGAAATATGTAAAAATACCTTCCTTTTTCCTGAAGCTAAAAAATATGGATTTTCTCCTCTTTCCCCCTTTTCCCTGCAGAGCTTCTTTCTGATTTGGAAATGCTTTCACAGCCGTTGGTTAAGTTAAAAGGGCTGAGATTTTTGAGCTGACCTGTGCCCTCTGGAGGATACTTGCATTTGTTTTTAACCTGTCTCTCACCTCCTTTGCCTTTGTCTGCTTGGATCTGCTCCGTTGAGCCCTTCTGTGGAAAGAGGTAGAAAACTCCGTCCTTTGGCCTCCCATCCAATCCTGCTTGATGGTGATTTTGGCTGGCAGGAGGATGCTGCCATCACCTCCAACCTCACTCACTTCTGGTGGTTTCAGTGCCAAAAGCAGTGCTGGTGATGCACTGATCTAACTCCATCCCTCAGCCCCTCCAGCAGGAGCTGAGAAAAGACAGGAGGAGTTAAAATTAACAAGGTAAAAGTGGAAGTGACCACGGTGATGTGGGACTGCAGGTACAGAGCCGTAAAGGGAGAGATGGGTGAGGTAAAAATGGGGATGAAAAATGAATAGGTGACCCAATGCTTCAGTGGCACTGGCAGTGTGAGGACCCATTGGGTCCCTGTGAACATCCAGCTTCCTTTGGCAGGGAGTGCTCCTGCACCAAAGTAAAACACAGTCTGGGGAAAATCAGTGCTTTGGTGCAAGCAAATAAAGCTCATGGCTGTGATCCTTAGTTCGGCAAAACCTCAAGCTTTCCTTGATTTGTCCAGCAATCCTGATCAGGACTACACAATAGGGTTTATATTTTTTCTTCTTTCCAGCTGGAAAAATATCATTTCTCTCTGTCCAAACAGAAGGGATGATTTTCTTGTCAGTCTCCAAATTGGCCTCCTTGGGACCATGCTCTGAGATGGTGATGTCTACATTACAGAATAGAGACAACTCTCACCTTGCCAAAAAAAGGAGAAGGAAAGAAAAATGGTGGTTAATGGAATCTCTCTTCTCAAACAAAAAATTACAAAAAAATCCTACAGGCAGAGAGCTCTCAGAATATACCTTTCCTTAGGGTCTCAGCTCTGAGTTCTTCAGGGACACTCAAGCCTGGTTAAACTCCTAGGGAGACGTGTATGTATATACATGCGTGTATATATATATATAAATGCATAAGCCTATAAAAAACCCCGTAAGAATCTCTCTGTTGACTTCAAAGGCATTTCAATCCGTAGTAGTAATGCAACTGTATATTTGTAGCTGATTTGAGGATTTAGGGAATCTCTCTCTGAACAACTTCTGAAGGTTGTTTGAGATTACAGCATTACTCCAGGTAGTTCTATTAAATTACAAACCCTGCTCCGATTGCAGCCCTAGTCTGCCTGTGCTGCAGTCTTTTTATTTCTGTCTTGGACTGAAAGTCCCAGACAGAGTGATGCGGGATTAATAATGGATTGTGATGCTCCTGGAGGAGGACTTGTTTACTGCACAGAGGAACCAGGGGCTCTGGAAGTAGCAGGTCATTCTGAGGGGAGGGAGTTAGAAAGTCACGTAGTGTGGGTCAGTGCCTGTCTGAGGGAACTGGAAGGAAACCATGGGTCTTGAGCACCCTTAGCAGAGATGTGATGAGTCCGTGCTCTGGTGGTGGAAGAGCCAGGAAATGGTTTTGTAGGAGACGTCAGGGTGCAGAAGTGGCTGGGCCCTCCGTCTTCTCCTCTCTAAAGGTGAGGATTGGCAGGAAAAGTGAGGAAGTGTATGTATATATACACGCGTGTGTATGCACATTAATATAGGTGTGCATGTGTATATATGAGAACAGTTGTCTTAGAGATACCTGTGCCTGATTATTTCCACTTGTTTACAAGATGTTAAGCTGCAAAATGGAGTACCCACTCTGAGACAGCCTGTGCTCAGGGGAATTTGGGAGAGCTGTCAGACGTTACAGCATTCACCATTTGCTCAGATTTTAATTCTGCCAGCGGGTGCCGCAGCGACAACCTGCTGCTCCAGACCCTGTCAGCATGGGAAGCTCCAGGATCTGCTGGTTCCCGGGAAATTGCACCCCCCCGCCGCTTCCCACTTTTGGCTGTAGGACCCAAGCAAAAAAGTCTGGATGCAAGAATTTGCCCACAGTGTGTAGGTATTGTGGAATACAATTTCTGGATTCAAATGGACAAGCTACTACAGGTGGCATAAAGTGATATTGGCTTGGGGCTGCAGAACACAACTCAGCCAATTGCTTCAGCAACTCAATAACAATGTATTTTTAAAGATTCCATGGCTGTAAATTATTTGCATTGCTTCCTACTAACACATAAGTATTAAAGCGTTCACACATGCAATGCTAATCATGCAAAAGGCAAGGATGGTTTTGGGAAAAACCCTTGGAACGGTTTTCTGTTATTAATCCACTTACCTAAAGGATAAAGCAGAAATACTAGCTGTTCTTCTTGTCTGGAAGATCTTTGTGACTTTGATCAAATCAGATGGTAACTGAATCTGCCATTGTTATGATTTGTTGTTAAAAATACACCTAAGATTAAAATACTGTAAGAAAAAGGCCAAATGGGCAATAGGTGCATATTCAGTATTTGCAGTTCAATGAGTATAGTAGCAAAGATGTTTACAAATCATTGGAAATAGGAAATAGCTCCTTATTGAGCTCTCATCTTGTATTTGGGCCAATGCAAGTTTTGTCACTGATGTCCCTACGCAGGGGCAGCTATATTCCACTGAAGACATCTAAGGGCTGTGCCTTGCGCCTTATTTGAAATGCAGTGTATGAATCTGAAACATCCCATATGCATCTGGCCCTCGTCAAACTAGCTGGAATACATAATAAATTTTCAAGCTGGGGAAAAGGTAATGAAAGAAAAGATGCATTAACTCATATTTTGAGTCTGCTGTAAATTATACTGTACTGGGGAGGAAGAATAAAGGAGATGAAGGGAAATACTGTACTTGATGTGGGCAGATCTGTGGATGAAGTGTCTATTCCTGAAACATGAATATTTAATAATCACTTTTCTGGGCACAGGATGGACGTTATTAGTGAGTGAGAAAGTGCACAATGGTGCAGTGGGAGGAGTGTGGATGAATTGTAGGTAGAGCCTTACAAAGCATTACATTTGAACTCCTTGGCTGTATAATGGTGATTATGAAAGTAGCAATGAGGCCGTTCCTAGAGGAGAAGAGAGGCTCTGAGCATCACAGGCAGCTTCTCTGGAGCAGTAGGTGCTGGGCACTGAAATAACATGGGCGTCAGGGCCAGAGTTAGGTAATAGAAGTAAGGACTGACTTTGGCCAAAGCAAAGCTTGAGGGCAAAATGTGCATTGGTAGCATAAATAGCTCTAACTTCATGGTATAACACTGGTGTAATGCTTTGACATTCAGTGAATACTGAAGCGTGATGATGCAGGAATCAGGAGTTTGAATGGAACAGCCACAGCTAGTTGGCGTCTTAAAAAAAAAAAAAGTGTTTTTCCTCACTTATTTTCTCAAGTTCAATTAAAGCTTAGAGCTATTTAGCTGTGTAACAGCATGGAGGAGATAACAGGTAATTGAACAGCAACTTGGAGCTGCTTCTGTGCTGGCGCACGTCCATGGGAAGGCAGTGACATCTCATCAGTTGCTCTGCGAGGCTGAGGGCAGAGAGCTGGTGCTGCAGCAGCATAGAAATGAACCCTCTTTATGTTTGCGTAAGACTGAGGTTTAATGTGTGTTCTTCTTGCAAACCAACATTTTTTCCATTGGTGAACGTACACGGTCCAACAGTAATGGTTCTAACTGAGCTTCTGTCACATGAGCTCCCAAGGATGAAACCCTGATAAGCCAGGCCAGGGGAATGCTGGGCTCCCAGGGCTGCAGGGCAAGGGCTGTGCCACCATTGCACTGGTGTGTTTGGCAGGAAGGTTTCCTTATCTGCCTTTTGAGCTTAGTTTTAAGTATATTTTATAAGAAAGAGCAAGCTTCTAAGCCTTTTGTAATCTCACCGCATTAGGTATTGAAGTACTGCGGAAGCCTGTTATTCAATTGCAGGTAAACCAAACCAAAACAAGGCCCTAAAACCTAAAGAAAAATGAATACCCTCAGGGATTTCTCCTGCTTCTTTTGCTTACAGTGAGTAGTACCCGATGCTGCAGGAAGGCAGTACCAGCACTGAAGTTTCTGGAGCTGGGACAGCGTTTCCTGGGGAGAGTCACTGATCACAGCTGTATAGACCTGACTAGACCAGGTCTTGTTTTCTGAGGGAGAGTTTTCCATTCCACCATTCCATTCTTCTTTTTTCTCTTAGCTGATGTATGCCTTTCAACCTGAACTATATCAAAGTCAGCATTTAGCACTGTGTATTTACTGTAGCTTGCATGCAATTTGCAGATGATATACTGTACTTTTCTACAGTTAATTTGTTCATTTCAATGTATAATGCACCCATGAACTTTCTGAATTTTGAGCTGAAAATATGATAAGTGGGTTATATTATGTAGCAAAGGAGTTGTAACATGAAAATGCTTCCATATTATCAGTTATGCACTAGCTTAATACAAAATGATATTAATATATGAATCAATAAAGGAAGTTGTATAATAGGATTCTCATGAGAACATGCAGCGGATGTTTATTAAAGATGTAAGTTCTATGTTAAGAAAGAATACTTTGCTTTATTCATTTATTTGATAAGCAGCCCAGCTGCCCTGAGTGAAATGATTTTGTTGTATACTTGCAAGGAACTCTCACATGTATTTCTGATTTTTCTCACAGAGTTCAGAAATTTAATAACCAATGCAGATATCATAAAAGCCTGACTGTTGGTTTGTGGTCAACAGCATCATTTTCTTTGAGCAAAGAGGAAGAGAAATGTATCCGTGTGTGATGGAGAGCAGCAATCAATGCTAAGACGTGCACCCAGTTTGTTGGGAAAAGTAATGGGGTATACAGGAAAGCATGGGCAGAGTGAAGGAAGCATGGAAGAGCTGATGGAAAGCTCCTGAGACTCAGAGGCAACCTCTCTTCTCCCTTGCCAGGTAAGTGGGACCTCGTAGGGAGCTCCCAGGCTAGCAGCTGGGAGGTTGGTTTGCTAAATACAGAACAAAAATTAAATGATAATTCCATCAAAGAAAATCTCTGCTCCTCCCAGGACCCTTAGGTGTAATTGCTGTGGGGTAGTTGAAATGAAAGTTACTCTGAAGCAGTTTTACAGAGATACAAAGGAAGAAAGCTGCATGCTTTATTACTCATTTTCTTCTCCTGCCTGGCCAGTTTCCAGCCCCCCAGCTGAGGAGCACTGCAGGGTTTAAACATCCAGACCAACACCGACCTGTCCAACCCCATTTCTCAGCCACGTTGGCGTCAGAAGCAGGGACTGGCCCAAAGAGTGTCCCTAAAGCAAAAGTCCCTGAAAATGCCATTCTCCATGCAATCCCTGGAGCAGACATGAGGAGCAAATGAGTCAGTAGGAAATCTCACTTATTTGTGTAATTGTATGTCCAATTTCTCATCCCCAGCATGCCGCATTGTGATGGATAAGCATCTAAACCATGGTAAAACCTGAAAAAAGGAAGCACTCCTATCACTGATGAAGATGCATCATCACTGGTCTTGGTTCAAAAACCATTAAAGTTTCTGAGTGGTTCCAGTGGGAATGAGAACAACCCTTTTTTCTGAAGAAATAGAGGTATATATTAAACCTTAATTGAGAAGAGCCTCCACCAGGAATTTCCCTCTGAGGGAAAGGAGCTTTTGTGGATATAATTGTTTTGGAGGGAGTAATTATTCCATGGACATTTCCCAAGGTGTGAGTGATGGCTTTTTTTGCTGATTTTCCTGAGAGCGGAAGAGCTGTAGCAGTCTTATTAAGGACCGGTGGCACTACCTGGCAAGCAGGGGACAGGCTGCTGTTTCAACATACATACACAGCAGCAGGAACAAGTTTCTTATTGTTTGGCTGAATATTTCTCTATTATTCTTTCCCCTGCAGCACAACACAGTTTGCAGCAATTGATTGACTTAGCTGGACAGTGAGATAAAAAATTACAAATAAGAGCGGCTGGAAGCTGTTCTGCTGCTGCGATTAGATGTAAAACAGCCACAGCCAGAGTTGTGTTTTGCCTGGGGTTAGATCAACAGACCACAGATTCTGGTTTTCTTTTTTTTTTTTTTTTTACATGTTAATTTTTACACAATTTCAGGAGGGCTGCCGATCATGGCTCTGAAAAACCCTGCAAGTGATGGCGTGTGTCATTGTGAGCTGAGGAATCGTCACTTCTTCCTCTTGGCTGGGAAGACATGGCAGGGTGGTGATAAGCGGGGGGCAGCGGCTGGTGAAGATGGGAAAGAGAAAGGGACATAAATCTGGGACAGGATAGGAGAGAGGCGCAACACTGAAGGGGGAAGGTAGATCCCTGAATAGAGAGCAGTCATTGGCACATCACTCAGTGGTCCTGCTTGCTGTTTTAAGCAGCATGAGCAAAATCCTATGGGCCACTCTCCACCTCTTGCTGGGAAAGCTGCTGTTGAGAGATTGCCTGAATAAGGGATGAGGCCGAGCTGATCGGCTCAGCGTAATCCAGCCCTCCTGGATGTTACCGCGGGATGTGGAGGAGGCGAAAGACACTTGAAACAAGACGGCTTAAAACGATTTTGTAACTAATTGGCAGCAAAGTTTTCTTTCATCATTTTCCTCTTCTCCGCCCCAACCTCCCTATTTGTCTTATCAAATCTTGGCAGAGATAGCAGCGCGGAATAGGGAGCTGCTGTTGGGAAGCAGTTTTTCTAGTGGTGTAATAAAGCAGTCTTACCACATTGAATTTTAAAGGCTGTTTTTGCTGCCTCAAGAAATGCTGATTTATGACTTGAATGAGTCATGCTTTTTGCAATTAGCAGGACACCGTCTAGAAGTTATAGAGCATCTTAGGCAGAAATAGACCGTGTCTCTTTTTTTTTTTTTTTTTTTTTCCCCATTATTTATCTATTTTACTTTCATTCAACCAGCAAGTGAAATACTCTCCAGGAATAAAGAAGCTTTGGCAGCCAGGCGAGAGCAACTCTCAATTTTTCTTTGGAGTTGATAACATTATCCAATACGGCTCTCCAGAAAAAGATAAAATCATAGACACGTTGGTATATTTGACTATATCATCTGTAGTATCCCTATGGGCAAATCCATAAGCCTCATCCTGGAGCATCAGGAAATTCAGCTGCAATACTCAGTAACAGAGCAATTGCAAAAATAGTGATGTCAAATGTTATATTACCGTAGTTCTGAGTAGCTCCCCACGTTACATAGCATTATCAGATACAGTGGCAGACAATGAGATTGGCTTGAATGCCACGCAATTCATTAAGCAAACTAGTTTTCATCTCAAGACATTCAGATCTGTCACATTTATTTTAATGAAACCCTGAAATTTTTTAATAAAAATGCTTAGCAAAAATAGAATTTCAATAATGAATCTGATAACATATTCAAGCAGATATCAATTAAAATTTTCATTATAAGGGATGGCTTTTCTTGAATTTTTCACAAGCTGTTGAAATTTTAATCAGTCATTAAAAATAATACTTTTTTTTGGGTGAGGGGGGAGAGGGAGGAAATAACTTTCAAAAGTTTAGAGAAGAGTTATATATAAAACCTGAAACAGGATAAAACCTGCTTACGCGATCTTTATAGCCTGCAGGACATCCACAAGGTTACACGTCTCTGTACTAATACTCTTCGAAGTGTGGAAAGACAATTTCTATCTCCCTCTCTCAGGATTTCTCCTGTCCCATTTTGGCATGGGAAGGAAGGCAACAGCTTGTTATTTTCCCAAGGACAGAAATTCTGAATATAACTGTGTTTTACTGAATGTCATGAAAGAGAAAATCAAGGCTACAATGGCCACTTCATACACTGTGAGCAAGTTCAACACTTAACAGAATCATCCAGCTTTGAACAGGGCTCTGCTCTTGCTAATAGAGAGTTCTCTTGAGTTTTCTATTAAAAATTTCCATTAATGCTTGGTGCTTGCACTTCTAAGAGATACCATTGGAACTGGAGGAAAACGTAGAGTGAAATACTAAGCAATGAAGAGGACATTTGGCTCAAATGTAACCTTTGGAGAATGGTGAGTATGGTGGAAAGAGGTCAGCTGTGTAAGTCTAATGCAAGGACTAAGTCATTTGTGCTCCACCTTACTGCCAATTATTGCAGAAATAAAAAAGAATATGCTTTTGGAAGTTATGAAATGGAAATACTGCCCATTTTAGTGTTTGAAATAAACACATTATCCTTTGCTTTCCTGTACGAAGCCATGGCTATTTATAAGAGGAATCGTTCATGGTTATTGTAATAGCATTTCTCCTTGCCATGTCCTGATTGGATGAAATACTTCTTGGTTTAGTATTAATGCGCATTGCCTGAAAGAATAACTTCATAAGGCAGGAAGAAAATGAAAGCCCTGTGTTAAACTAGGAACCACATTCAAAAAGCATTTGGTTTATCAGACTCCTGCTGTGCCTGTTATGTGCAGATTTAGAGGTAGCTGAGTGTAGTAATGTAAACTGTGGAACATACAAGGCTTAATGATGGCTTTGGCTCGGTATTCACCATATTTACAGCAGCAAAAAAAAAAAACCCCAAAAAACAAACAAAAAAAACCACGCTTCACATTTTAAAAGCAAAATATGACCTCAGGAAATGCAAGGTTTATGTTCCTGCCGATTCCCACTGCAGCTTCCCAGGGAGGTGTTAAACCCATTATCAGTCATCGTGGACAAAATCAGCACTTCCACCATTCAATGCCATTTGATTGAACGTATGCAGTGAATGGTAGGCTTGAAGTAAAAAAATGGATACTCTGCACTTCTGTCCACATGTACATGGAGCCCACTGGGATGAAAGGCTCAACCTAAACTTCCCATACTATTACTCATGCAGGATTGCTCCATAAAGCTGATTTTCCTTTGCTTCTTTGAAAGCCTCTCTAATTGTGGCTTCTACTCTTTTCTTCCTAGTTCTATGTAGCACAAAGAGAAAGACAAATTATGATGTTGAAAACATGATGACTTTCTAAATTTCCCAACAGTTTTGTGACAGAAATAAAGCAGGGAAATGTCAGTATCATTTGTGATTGGAACAGCTAGATATGGAGCGGTGTCTGTCAGCATTTCTTGTTTATAAGGATTTTATCATGTCACCATTTTCTAATTGCATTTGTTGGAAAAAGTGATCCAGAGTATATAGTCTTTTTATTGTTTTTTAGAAGGAAGACGTTATGTAGTAGATAACATTGACATTATGTAGCAGATAATGTTCTACTCTCCACCGCCAGAAGTATTCCATTGCTAAATTTTATTTCTAAATCCTCTAATCAGAGATATATTTAAAATAAACTTATCTCCTCTGCTGGTTGTCAACAGGAGCAGGATTTCAAACAAGGGCACCCAGGTGTAATAGTAGCATGGGTATCTGAGGAAACCTCCCAAAATAGTTCCTTCGGAACCAAGGCCTATTGTTCTAATGCTGGTGGTGTTTTCTAAACCAGTGCTGCCATGCTCTGATGTTACTCCCATGTGCAGGTATGTTATTTAGACATCCATGCCGATCACGTTGCTGCTGTTAATGGTGTATAAGTGCAATGCCAGCTGAGCTAATGAACTATCTGTGAAGATTGGTGGCCTCCAGTCTCAAGCAGGAATCCCAGCTCTCTGCAGCCTGGGGCACATGCAGGGCTGGGACAGGGAAATAAATTCAGGAACTCAAGATATTGGACAGCAGCTGGCACAACAGCCTGGCAGGGACACCATGCCCTGAAGCTCACATGTGGGATTTGCAGCAGGCTTCAAGCAGACTGAGCAATGCGTGTCAATGTAAGTGCTTTCTTGAGAGAAATCAAAGCCTGGTGGAGGTGTTGGTTCCTGCCCACTCTTTGAGGCAGGCAAGAAACGTCCTGTTACCACCTGACATGTAGATACATCGAAGTGCACTTACACTTGTACTTTAAAGACTGTAAGCCAGAGTGGTACAAAGAAGTCCTAGCATCAGAGAATTAAGCCCTGAGGCACAAAGGCCAGATCTGCACTTGAAAACGCTCCTTTGTGTTGCTGTGCTGGCAAACTCTCCTAGAAGGGATGAAGCATAGGTAATGCCACACAGAGGAGCAAGAGAGTTTTAAAATAGGTATTTGTACACGAGGACTTACCTGGATAAAGAGAGGCTGTATAAAAGCTGTCTGGTCACTGACTAATCTTGCTGCACAGGCAAAAATTTCCAAGTAGTCAATTAGAGGCAGGTCTGAGCAGATCAAGCTCCAGGCAGCTCTGGGTGCCAGGCTGAGGGCTCACTGCAATGCACGGAGATGCTGCAGAGGACCCTCTCATCTGTGACCTGTGATGGTGACATCTGCTCTGGAGAGGATCTTGAGTTTATTATTGTTACACTGCTTTTTGTCTTCTCTCAGGGGATAGTGCCCTCCCAGGTCCTCTGTTGGGTTGAATATTTCCCTCTCATTCCTCCTCCACCGTTTCTGTATCCCAAATGGCTGTCTTTCAGATTTGTCCAATGAAGGAAGGTTCAAAGTCATTCTGCTGACGTAGAACCAGCAATCTATTCTGCATAACCTCATGGTCGTGCCTCCTTACACAGCTGGAATGCCAGACAGTTCTTCAGAGCTGAAGCTGTTTCAAAGGGTAAGTTTTGAGGGGAAAGGGAAGTGACTAAGGATATTTCCTTTTGACTGTGCAAGTTCCTGTCTGCTTTTCAGAATCACAATTCAGCAGAAACAAAGGAGAAACCATGCTGGTGACAAACAAGCCCAGAGCGTGTGGCTGCTTGTTTTATGCAGAGCTCAGAGCTTTTGGTTTTGTGCCTGCAGAGTCACCGTATTTTAAAAATGGTAATTTCTGAGACCCATCTAAAAGGCTAATTGTTGCTGTTACTGATCTGCTTTAAAAGCCATGATTAAAACCAAAGAGAACAGTTGCAATTCCTGCCAGCTGTGGGAAGCTTTGCAACTGCCTTGTCCCAATTACAGGGTTCTTTGTAGTGAGCACACTGTATTAGCATAGCTGCAGCTCCCTTCTAACAACAAGCAATCATGACTGACATTTAATGGCAGGCTTTGGACCCTGCCTTCCTTCCCATTTCTGTGTAGTATTAGGAGTGAGAGATTCTGGTGCCCCAAAACAATTTTTACAAGTTTAATAACATATCTGGAAAAAGGAAGCCAAGGTTCATGTTTATGTGTTCACCGTATTTATTCCTTTTCTCCAAAAGAAATAGCTGTCTCAAGGTTTGGGTGGCAGTTTCCGTTGATAATATGTGTCATCATGCTCTGCTTTTACAGGGAGGGCAGCAAGGAGCCCACAAACACACTCCAGGTCTCTGTTCTCCTGAAGCCCCACCCACAGACTTTAAGGGAAAGAAGTGACTGTGAGCAAGTGTGCTTAATAACACTTAAGGATGACCATATAGCAGGGAAAGGAACACTGGACTAAACCAGGCTGATCCTTATCCAGCACTTGTCTGTGGCAGCCAACATGAAATTACCCTCTAAAACCAACCAACCTCCCTTAGTAGCCCAAGCTCTCTGTTAGAAAGCTGTCCACTAACAACAGTGTTCTCATAGGCAAAGCAGACTTCTAGGAACAGTGTGTTGCAATAACACCGCCCAGTTTAGTCATATTCTTCCTGGGACTTGATCCAAAGCCCACTGAGGTCAGTTAGAACCTCCCATGGACTTTGTAATGGCTTAAGCTCTGTTTAGTTGGAGTTAATAATGTGATTTCCACCGCCAGTGCTACTGTCTGTGAAGCCCAAGCGCTGATACACAAAATCTCACTTGCTGCCAGCAGTAGCTTTGCTATGGTTCCTGCTTGGCTCTCTCTGAAGCAAATATGTTCCTACAGCCAAAGCCACAGAAATTTGGACAGAAGTCTTGCAAGGTAAGATAATATGGGCTTTGTCCATTGTGAATAGAAGACCTCCAAGAACAATTCAGTTTATGGATAAAAATCAACCATATAATTCAATAAATCGGCACTCTTCTGATCAGTGCTGTTCCATTGGTTCACGTCAGGTTCCTCTGCACTGGAAGAGGTAATTTCTAGGAAGGCATATGAAAATAAGTCAGTAGAGACTATTGAGGAATTCTTCCAAAAGAAGGGGCTTTGATAAATATGTTTGTTATCAATTTATTCAAGAGAGATTGAAAGGTCTCTTAATAGTTGGTATGTGATAGTGATACCCAGCAGCCTGGCAGGGGCATTGCACCAGCCCATGGGCAGGTCCAGGCTTTTCCCCACAGATCTTACAGGGCTACTGCCATATTGCTGGAGGCCAAGGCTCATGTTGATAAGTCTCCAAAATTAATTCCTGATTTAGACACAGTTTTATCTGCTGGTCTGACCAAAAGTATCTGAATTTTCCTCTCCCTTTTTTTTGACTATGATTACTCTCAGGAACTGTTCTGCCCTTCCTAGCTGGATGGGGAATCCTATGGCTCACTACCTGGTGCTTAAAATTCCCTTCCTACAAATATTAAAATGTGAACTTGATCCTTTCAGTGTTTATGGAGAGTGAAAACACATAGGAGCCCAGCAGAACTGAAAATAAATTTGTTTAGAGACCAAGGTTAATACTAAAAATTGTTTGATTCAACTACAACGTCCACAAAGATGTGGAAAGGAGTACACCAGCATTTATTCTGTGCTCTCCAGGCCAGCTGTACAGAACTATATTGATTAGTAGAGCAGTTTCTTTAAGTAGCACTTAGTGTACATTAGGGATCCTTGGAAATGAAAAGATCTTTATGACTGGAAGTCAATATCATTCCCAAAAAGGGTATCACATCCATAGCAAAATGGCCATTGAACTGTGCATTGTCCTTTAAATTACTGTTGAAGTTACCTTGTATTTCAAGATTTCCTAAGTTTCTTTTAATTTCCAAGAAACTGGAGGTGAAACAGCTGCTATAAATCCTGTAAATCCAAAAGTGCCAGATGTGTAACAGCAAGTAGTTTATCAACATCAATTTATCTGGCATTCCTTAAAACTTGTCAGACGCGATGATGATCAGCACTGACTTCCTACCAAACAGGTCAATAAAGGCTTCAGATGCCAGATGAGTCATCCATGAAACATCCATTAGGACACAGACCTCGGGTGTGAAAAAAGACAACAAACAACTGCAGAGCCCTTCTGAAGTAAAAGTGATTTAAGCCATGATACCTGCTTGCTTAGAAATAACTGATAAAATCAGTGATATGATTTCTTGTGGTAGCCTGCCTGTTTTGAGGCAGGAAGATAAAGCCTTGAAATGTCGGATTCAATGTTTTTAACCCTGTAGTGTTGTGCTAACAGATAGCTATTGGAGCAAGAGCGTTGTACCATCTGTTTGGAGGGTAGGAGTGAAACACCTGTCCTGAGTTCTGCTTGGAACAGTGTTGGGAATGATGCTGAACATGGCGTGGAAAGGAAATTTTCTCTGGAGGTAAAGCATGTCGACCACATCGAAGGTAATGGTGATGTTCAAGGGTGGTTATGCTACGTGCTGCAGATCCAGGAGGTTCTCAGAGTAGAGTGGGATAAGCTAATGCAGTACTCTGAAGCCACGTTTGACTATTAAATCATCTATTATATCATTAAAATGTGATAATTAGAATCCATGCGTTACCAAGTTAAAAAAAGACAATAATTAAAACCCAGGCACAAAGGGAAGTGAATTCTAAAAGTCCATTTTGTGTAAAGGTATTTGAGGTTTTCAGCAAAGCAGCTCTTTGTGAAAACCTCTGCTTCTGCAATGAATCGCTCCAACTCTCTGGAAAAATAATCTAATTATAGTTAACACTATTATGCTCTTTTGTGCTTTGAATACAGCTGTGGGTAATATTATGATTACTGCAAAGCAAATAACTACGCAGTTCGATCTGACGTTTCATATTGATAAAAATATAAACATTTTATTAAAACAATGGATAAAGGAAATTATTCATTTTCCTAGGTAGTATGACAAAAGAGAGGAGAATGCCATTGTTTTCTCAACAACAGGAGAAATATGCTCTGCCAGACTCTGTTGTATAAATATATTTAATTAAAACATTGTATTCCTCCTCTCATGTACTCTCAAAGCAGGTGAAACTTAACTTTCTCTTCCCTGAAACCTTCCCATGTAATTTCCAAAGTAAATGAATGTCTTAAGAATAAGACATTCTGTTCACTTGAAGGCTCACAACTGCACCTGAAAAAGAAAGATTAAATATGAAAGAATGGTATAAAGTCTGAAAATACGTGTTTAAATCTTTGACTTCAATCTCAAAGAGACAGACCTCATTTTTATTTCCATTTTTTGTTTAATAAAGTTCCAGCTCGAAGCCGATGAAGTTGGAAATGTATTCACTTTACTTTGTTTGTGGCGTAATTAGTCACATATTGTTGAATGCTGTGTTGGATGGCACAAAACTCACCATCAGCCTCTGCACAGAAATGAAAATGCAATTGGAATTCACTGCTTTCCCTGAAGCTGGTTTATTTTCATAACTATCCTGTTGCGGAATGTTCTTAGGCCAGGGAGGTTGGCTTTGTGGCCGGTCTTTATGGTGTGCTGAGTCACAACAAACGTCTTCTGGTATTTCTGAGATACATGCCAGGTAGTTGGACTGGGGTAGAATGAGAGTTGGTGTTATGGGGTGCTCTTATCAATCTCATTTCTGCCCCTTGGGACAGTGTGGAGAGGGTATCTGATTGGAAGTGGAAAACGCACAAGGAGCGGCCTCTACAGCCCTTACTGGTCCACAGCTCTGCACATGATGCAGCTGCAGCGTGGCAGCCTCGTGCTCAGTTCATGAGCTGCTCATTGTGGCTGTGCTCTCCAGGGCACATCTCTGCCTCTCACCTGGGCAGCCAATTCCACTCGCACCAGGAGGACTGCAAAGGAGCTTCTTGGACACGTTTGCACAGGGCTCGGGCTCACGCACTGCACAACATGGAACAGAGTAAAATCAGACTTAGCTGAAACTACATTAGAGTGGAAGTGAGCCTGTCTGCTATTTGACTAGATGACTGACACATTGTATCTCCCTCTAAGAAAGCAAATATTTTTTCTGTCAAAATGCCTGTAATACAATCCATTCTCACCCCTTCCTCGGTGTAGAAGCAATAGCTTCTATGATTTTAATCAGTGCTGGATTTTGTGCTCCCGCTAGTATTAGAAATCCAAGAACATACACCGCCGTACTCTGGAGACCACTGGAGCTATTCTTTTTTAAGGTCACAGCAAATATAATAATGCCAGCAGCTCATAGTGCTCTTCATTAGGCTGTGTGACTTTCTAACGCATCAATCACTCAGTGGAGGATGTTTACTTACTTTCTTTAAAAGGGTGACTGTTTTTTTGTTTTTTTGTTTTTTTTTTCTCACTGGTAACCTAGTTTACATTCTCCTTTATGGGACAGACGGTGCTGACCCAGTTGCTACTGGGAATTCGGTGATGCAGAGCACGGAGGCAGAGATGGGATTTCACTACCCTGAGGAGATGCTGAGCACATTCAGATGTCTCCAAAGACAGCAAGGTACCCAGAGCACCGTGCATCCCCCTGCACCCTCCTCCTGCTGCATGTCTTGGTGCGGGGTGGGGGATAATTGAATAGGTGGAATTTGTACTTGGAGGTGTCTTCTCTCTGTTCAGGTCAGTCCTATAATGAGCTCCTGTCATGTGCCAGGAGTCACTGAAGCTTTTGGAAAGGAGGATTTTGCCTGCTGCAAACCCTGCCATAGTATAGAGGTTAACTAGACACCTGAAATTGCAAGGCTGGAGTAGATAAAGCAGCCTGGAATCAGTTAACAAGCTTAAATCACTGTTCGCTCTGTCCTATATTACAACAGAAAAATCTTTGGAACTGAAAATGCTGTGCTGCATCTGCAGCTGGCTCTGAGCATGTAGCTCTGGCCCTGGGTTTGGCTTCTGATGGCTGGACGGGAGCTCCATGCATGGTGGAACAGGTTCCCCAGAGAGGTGGTGGATGCCCTGTCCCAGGAGACAACCAAGGTCAGGCTGGACCAGGCTCTGACCAACCTGATGTAGCTGTAGGTGTCCTGGTTTGTTGCAGGGGAGTTGGACTAGATGACCGTTAAAGGTGCCTTCCAACTCAAATGATTCTATGATCTTATGGTGGATGAAGGCTTGGGGTCTCCCAGTGGTAAAGTTTCAGTGGAGACTTAGCAGAAACTTAAAGACAAACAGGAACCCATGAGTTGGGGATCAGGATGAATGATGGGTATTGTCACTGCAGGCTGTGCCTTATTCTAAGCTGTTCTGCATTTGGCTGCGTTATCCTGCCCCAAACAGTCATTCCTATGGGAAATCTTTTTCCCTTGTCCTGGTTGAGGGCAGAGTACTCGCAGCCACACTCCAGCTGGGGCCTCCTGGTGCTCTGCACACCTCCTGCGTGCTTCGGTATGGAACGGCTTACATGAGAGCCCTTAATGGTATTTAATCAGAAATTTGGGCTCAGAGGGTTGTTTTGGGTTTCTTTGCATTTGTTTTCTTAGCGTTAGTAGCCGGCTCCTGGGAGCTTTCTGCCACCCACGCTGACAGCAGTGCACTTCGGTGTGGTGCTGGCACTCCTTGCACAGTGCCATTAATTGAAGGTGGATGAGGACAAGGCTGAGCTCTCACCCCTCATGAGACTGCACGTGCTTTGCAGAGCTCTGCTTAATACAATAGCACTCGGCATGCGGCTGGCATACAGTCTGCTCCACTCTCATCCATTGTCCCCCAAGCAGGGCAGGCATGCACTCCGCAGCTGGGTGAGCAAACAGAAGAGCAATTCTCTGAATGCCTGCTGCTGAGTGGATGCAGGGTGACAATACAGCACAAGCACTCCGTCTATCTGAAGTGCAGGCCCAGTGCTGCCAATAGATTAGCCTTAATGCCCCGGAATTTTTAATTGAGATAAGCAATTGTGTTTCTGGCTGCATATGTGGAGCATCTCTTTGTGGTGAAAACCTTTTTCAGGAGATTATGTCTGTGGATGCCAGAAGGTACTTGGCAATAAGTGCCTTCTTCATTTGGCTCCCTGAACAATCTCCTTAATCCATTCACTGACAGGAGATGGTCTTCAGCTGCAAAATTCGGATCCACATCTGAAAACACTTTGCTGTCTTGGAGCTTTCAGTTCCAGAAGTTTATCTGATCAGTACCTCTCCTCCTTGGGAATTTGGTTTGGGACTAGCTGTTCATAAATTAAATAGTTTAATACTTTTTTTTTTTTTTTTAATGGTTAATGCTTTTGCAGTAAAGACACATCAGGAAATACTGAGATAATGAGTTTGAAGAAAATCCCAAGAAACCTGTCTGCACCTCACCAAATAGGTCACCTGCCAGGCAGCATCCCTGAAAGTTTTATGGGGTACCTCTGAGATACCCTCCAGATTATTTATGGTGTTATAATTCAATTAAGTGGTGGCAGGGGATCGATGAGGGTGGCTGTGGGATCCTCATGTGCCAGATATTTCTGGAACCTACAGAGGAAGAAATGAGAATATTTAGGATCGAGTAATTACAAAGGTTAGGGCTTAATAGGGAATTCACACTGCAATCTGTGGATATTAGACTAGCAGAGTGATTTCATATGGGGACATAGTAATGAAAACACTCATTAAACAAGTAGTTATGATAATGCCTATAAATAATCAGTAAATGATCTATGGAAAAGGAGCAGATATGCTCGCACTATGCTTTATGACCACCCTTAAATTATGGAGAAAGATGCTCTAAAATGTGAATCTGCCTTATAAGAAGCAGGGTTTTAGGTCACTAGTGCATAGAGAAGTTATGGGGTAAAACGAGATGGATTCTTTTCTGCAACAAACTAAGAGCAGCTTTTTCTTTGAGTCATTTAGAGGGAATGGGCTAAGAAAGTGTTGCTGGAAGTATAATGCTTGCTTTAATGTAAAGGCAAAGCACTTTCCCGGGGAAGGAGCATTAACTCTCAGGATCAGAACTTTCATGCTGGAGGTGGAAAACAAGCACTGCATTGCTTCAGTTCAGCTACAACAGAAAAATAACAAAACACGTGTAGTATGGGTGCAGTGCTCCCGTGCTGGCTGAGTTTAGGACACCTCCTTCAGAGGGAGTCTTTCAAAATTTCAGCTCAGTGCAAGCCAACTTAGAGTAGTAATAAGCGTTCTTCATTTGCTTAAAGTATGAGGTTTCACTAATGGGGCGTTTTCTGACTGGTTTGTAAGACCTCAGGCTGCATTTTCCAGATCTATCATAAGTAATCAAAAAACTGCAGGTCGTTAAAAAGTTACAGTCTTAACCTGGCTTCTGCCAGTTAAAAGTGCATAGGAGTTGTCTCCATCTACTAATCCACTCCGTGAGGGGAGAGGGACAGCAATGGCATTCCTCTCTGTGGCTGCAGAGGATGCTGCCTCTGACCTTGTCAGGAGCTGTTGAATTGAATCACAATTCATCAAACCCCAGGTCATTCGGTCAGTCCCACAGCAGAGTGGTTGTGTGCTTTCAGTCTGCGTTAGGTGCAGGCAGGTGAGCAAAGCCTTATTCCCAGAGGCTTTCAGTAAGCACAGCTGCATGCTGGGCTGCTCTGATGCTTTTCTGAGCCAGTGAAACCCACCGTGCCCCAGCCACAGGTGGTGAGGAAAGCTCCATGATAACCGCCACCTGCCCATCTTTGCCCTTTCTTTGAGTCCTCTCTGACAGATTTCACTCAAAATTCAGCATCTGTTGTCCATTTAAATTCAAGGATATTGCTTTAGTAAATGGGAGAATGAAATCCTAGAAGTGGGGCGATGTCTGGCCATCCTACCAGCGCTCTGCATTCATGCTATCTGTTATTGTCTGGGTGAGAAATCCACGTTTCTAAGCCCTGCTAATCATCAGCAGAGAGCAGCAAATCTAATTTATCTCCTGTAAAGCCACGAATGCACATGCATTGGAAGGGAAAGGAGCATTTAGTGCTTGAAGTCCTGCACTGGGATGCAGATAGGCTGTGTTCAGTTCCTGCCTCCACTGCAGGGGTCTAGAAGTCAGGGCAGGGTTTGGGCATAAGACCCAGGAGGAGATTACAGATGTATGCTGCAGACGTATGCTGGTTTGCTCCACTGTCGTGCTCACTTGGGTGCTCTAGGCGACCACCTGCTCAGCCTCCTACTGGGGAGTTAAGACAGAAAATCAACAGGGTCATGAAAAGGGAATGAGCAACACAGAGCCTAACTGCTCAGCTTAGGGAGAAAGGGAATTCCAGGTTCATTTCTCTCCTCCTGGGAAATTTACATGTTTTTCCTGGAAATACACGGGGAACATTCAAGGCTTCCTGGAAAGGCACTTCAGTACAAAGTCAGCACCCTGTGTGTGCTGTAGTGCAGTGCAGTCTGAGCATTCTGTAGGACTGCAAGTTATAACGACGTCTCATGAGGTGCTGAGGATCTCTAAAATGGAAAGCTGTGCTGTATCAGTAGTAAAACAAAGCAGCTGTGTAAGAAGCTGCCCAGGAACTATCTCTTCTCTGGACAATTGAAGAATTCCAGCTTCTACTCCTACTGCTTTTGTCAGGCTGGAGTACTTCACACATAAATAAATAAATATAATGAAAAAATAACCCTGACATGCTCATTTGTCTAGCCTGTCACCACTGATCTGTATTTTTGAGTGTATCTTGAGATGAATGTCTGCAAAAAGACCATGATCTTATTTTGTAATGAACAGGCTGTCCTCTTAAGCAAGACGATAGATTTATCGGAAAGGCCAAGTATCCCTCAAGTATTAATTCCTATTTGTTTTCAGGTAAACAAGACTTGTTTCTGGCTACTGATGGAATTTCTAACTGTGGCAGTGGCATGTAGCTCTGCCATGTGTGCACCAAGACATCACTCCTGCTTTGCATTTCCTCCCTTCGACTGTCTCTGGTCAGTATTAATCATTAGGCAATTATGTTCTTTAAGATAAATCACCACAAATTCCTCTTCAGTAAACAGACAAACAGCTTTTCTTTGTAAAGATTGATTTAGTTGCCCTGCAATTTCCTGTTTAATTAAGCAGGATCAGTCTGACAAATGCAGGTTTTTAAACACTTTGTTTCCAGCTTTATTTCCTTCTCCTAGGAGTATACCAAGGATGGACTCATTTTTCATGGCATTGAGAGGTTAGCTGGGTTAATACCAGTCACTCTGCCCTTGGGCATCGATTAATATCAACTACATCAGATAATCTCATATAAGGGAACTGTCAGAGTGATTCTGCGCTATTCTTTGCAGCCCTCAGCTTGTACAAAACTAATGTCAGACTATCCTGAACCAGAAAGTGTGTTTTGCTCAGATATGGGACGTGTTTGCCTTCATTTCTTCTCAGCTGCTCTGAGCCCTGCTTTGTTGAATGAAGTCACAGACCTGCTTGTGGGGAACTTACAATGTCTTCTCCAAGGTAGTAAAAGGTCTCCTGAGCTGGGGCAGAAGCTGAGAAATATGTGGCTGCAAAAGTGAGGCGTATCCTCAGATGGGCTTTGGGGCTGTGACTTAAAACAGGTATATTCAGGCACAGCACCATTTTGAGGGTCTGGGCTGGGGCTGCTGCATTTGGATGGAAAAAGGCTGAGTGGTCATGGCCATGGGTTACCAAATCAGTGGGAGACGCAGCCAGTGTGTAGCTGCTCACCATGTCCTTCAGCTTTAGGGCTGGGGTACTCCATGAATGAATGGAAGGCTGATTTTCAAAGGAAATTTGCACAGTGGGTGATATGGTGCTGGCACACATTACCAGCTCCATGGGCATTTCTTATGATCTTAAGCCTTCCCCTGAGCCCATCAGCCCTACGTGCCATACCCCTAGTGCTGCACTAAAAAGGAGGTATGCTCTGCTTCATAGTTATTGCCTTATCTCTAAACAGTCATCAAGATGAATTTAAATGCCCTGGGAAACAGTACACTGTCACATTTTTATTGGCTTTAAGATGAATGTTCCCTGACATCAGAACCATCTGCAGATTCACTCCTGCCACTCCTTTCATTCCTGTCTTTGTTTAAACGATTTCTTGAAAGGAGAAATCCAAAGGATTGTTTATCTCCTTTCATCCTCTTCCTTCGTGTCCACCTGGGAGTACTGCCCATCACCTTATAAACAATTAGCACTCACTTTTCTCTTATACTCAGTGCCATTTGTACTCTGACAGGTCAAAGGTCTCATGTTTCTGCTGCTTGTTCTCAAAACCAATAGCAAGAGCAGGGATTTTTCTGAAAGAGATTTTGTTAAATTTCCCCTTTAGGGTTTTAAAATGACACTACCGAGCAGCTGTGACCTGAGCTAACCCTAGATCGTGCTGAATGCTGCTTGTCTTTTGTTATTAGTTCTGTTTCAGCATAAACAGTTCCTATTGTCCTACTGTTTCCTATTAATCCCATTTGACGTTTGGGCTGTGCTTGTAAGGTATGTCAGGGTAGTTCCTGAGGTACAGATGCACTCAGAATGAAGGGTATTTTTCTTATGGTTTGGTAGCAGAGGTGAGGCAGCAGAGGCCTCAGTCTGAGCAGGCTGCAGGGAGCGGCCTAGTTTGCAGAGGCAGCCGGAGCTGAGAGAGAGCGTCACCTCGTCCCTGTGAGGCCTTCCTCGCTGCTTACCCTGCTGAAACATCTTCCCCTCGGGCTGAGTGGTTCGTGGCTCTCGGCTCACTGCTGTTACAAGACATTTGTGTTTCACGGCAGATGGCCTACTGCACAACTCGTTCCTTTTCTAAAAAAAAATAAGGTAGATCAGCAGGCGGCAGCTAAGTCTCAGGCAGCCCCGCATTGAGATTTCAGCATTATCTCACTTTTTTTTTTTTTAAACAAAAAAGGTGTGAGGAGGAACAGAATATTTCTGCATGCAGACGTTTTGTCAGGTTTTAGAGGATATCAGCCATGATCCATCCTGACCAAGTGCATGTAAATGCTGTGACTTTAAGCTACGCCATGGAATTCAACCTTGGCACGATGATGTCCCTTCCCCACCTCCTTTCTGACCTGTGCCTTTTCATAGGATTCATAGCTTTAATTTACAGTGCATTTCCATATACAGAGGAAAAGTGCTACAACTTTATCTGTCCGTGGAGTCCCAGCAGTCTCCGTTTACCAGATGTTCCTTCCTCTTTTAAACAGTGTGCTGAGCTTTGCTCACTACAATAATTTTAAAATGCAAAGAGTATGGGGAGACATAATGAAGAGTTAGATGCAGTGGCTGGAAGGGTAAAACATTGCAGGAAAAGATCTATTGCAGCGTGTCCAGCTGCATTACCATAACTGTGGGTATTAATCGTAGTGCAAAAAGCTTATGGGTCACTCTGATCTATAAATTGTGTTTTGATTTCTTTTCTCAAGGCCAGCAACCTGATCAATAACCTTCATTTAAAAATAGGACCTCACTGATGGCAAAGTCGGTATTTTGACTCAAAGCCCAGAGATCACCAGATTGGTTTTACTGCAGCAGTGATTGTAACTGCCTCTGCAGTGAGAGGAAGCTTTGCACCCATTGCGCCAACCCTTACCAGGACCCCAGCAACCTCTGAGCACAAAGCTGCCGGACTCATGGCTTGCTGCAGGAGGAAGAAGGGTGTGAAGGACAGTTTTTGTAGACATACTAATCAGGAGCACTAAGAACTGACCCGATTACCCAAGGACAGGCTCCTTTTTTGTAGCTTTCTGATTTTCTCTCCATTTGTGTCTCGCCCTTGCTCCCTGGAGCAACCCAGCCTGGGCCAGGCATCACCCTTGGAGCAGAGAAATGCAGTTTTGAAAGCACTGACAACCCTTGGACAACCTTCCTGAAATAGGACAAGCTCAGTAAAAAATAAATTTTGTTTTCACCCAATTCACAGACAAAAAAACAAACATCTTTTTACCAGTTGAAAGGCAAATCTCAAGCTTATATTTCCTATAGAAGTTGAAATGTAAGAAGTCCACATAGCTGCATAAGTATCTTCCCTTAAGAAATATTGGAAATCTTTATGGGGATGTAAGTTTATTACACTTTAAAATATGTTACCCTCTCGTCCATTAAGTTGCTGTAATAGTAAAAAATTCTCAATCATCTTATTCAAGTTTTCAGTAAATAATTTTTGCTATGTATTTACAGCAAGGTCAATTTTCTCTCCCTGAATTTTCTTGCATATAATTCATTTGAACGGAGTGGTTTCTATGTCATCTTTAATCTTATAAATGCATCTTATGTCCAAATTATACGTCCTGGAAAGGAGTGACCTATAATGAATTCTTAACCACAGCTATATTGCTGAACAAATATACTTCTCTAATGTGCAAACTGTTAAATGTTTTCTTATCATACTAAAAGTGTGAATTAAATTATAATATGATGAAAAAGTAGCAGTTTGCAGTAATTCCAAATGTGGCAAATCTTCAGTAGTGCATAAAATTATTCAGTGAACTGTGGAAAACATCAGAGCAATTCTAGCCTTAAAGCTTTTCTTCCAACAACCAAAAAGTGCCAAAAACAAGCAAGCATAGCTAAGCATTTCATCTTGGAAGCAGCTTATTGAATTAATAAGACAAGTCAATTAATGTAATGCTCTGTTGCTTCAGGATAAAACATGAAAAGGAAAAATATGGAGCTGTTTACCGTAGTGAGATCAAGCAACCATGAAGCCTCTAAAGCTAAAGTTGCTCATTTCTCTAAATCCTAAAGAAATGATCAGCATAGCCGTTGTATATGCTCTCTTTATTCGTAAATCATCTGTGAGACGTAGATCTTCAGCTGTCCAGACACTAGTTTTGATACCAATTTGTTCCTCTTGTGAGTATATTTTTATCTCTCCGTTACACAAACTTGAAACTGAATAGTCAATATAACTCACAGTGCTGGATGTTGGGTCATGCTTGAGCGGCTCACCTGTGTCATAGCATCTTGCTGCTAACAGGTGAGGAGTGTTACCATTGAGGTGAGGAGGGTATTTTGGTCGGGTTCTGTTTTATACTCAGCTCAGCCTGGGTGTTGTAGAGCAGTGCAGAAAATCAAGAGCTGTGGGTGAACGCCTTCTGTATTTCAGCATAGCAGCAGCTTTTCAATCATGGCAAGGTTCCGATAAATTGAAAGTTAAGGTTGGTAATCTTTGCTTTCAGGTCAGTTCTTCAATTTTCATTTAACTTAATGTTAGGCTTGTATGTGCTCAGCAATCTTGATTCTGGGTGTCTGTGAAAAAAGGCCTGAGAAGGATGGAGTCAATCAGTGATGAACAAATAGTTTTCCTATATAATAGACAATATCTTCCTAGCAATTCTCATTGTGCAAACTTTGGTTTTGATTTGCAAAGTGATAATAATCCTGATCAATAACTTTCCTTGTTGTGAACTCATATTTTTCAGCTATTCTACCCCAAACCACTGCCTTTGATTGTAAAGCACTAATTAGATCAGTTTAAATAGGGCTACTGCAGGTTAATGAGGAATATAGCAAGCAATAGACTTTTGGTAGAGTTGAGTACTTTAATTATTCAGGCATAAGATGACTTTCATGCCTTACAGAAATATATGGAGAACAAGTCTCCCGTAGCTATTCCAGTCAAATTCTGCTGGGAGCATAAGGGCAGCAGTGGGAAAAAATGTAAACTGAAGGTATCAATGCATAGACCAGGGCTACACCTGCTTTGTGCAGTGTAGTTGGCTTTTGGGTCTCCTTCACAAGAAAACACTGTGGGTCAAATTCTCTTTTGAGGGGAACAGGTGTATTTGAGTTGGTTAGGTTTTGCTGTGCCTTCAGCTGAGGTGAGTGACAAAAGTAAAAATACTAACAGTAAATATTAAACCGTCTAACGTATATTGTAATTTGTAAAATATGTGAATGTCTGGATTATAAATTCAGGGTTGGCTGTTTCATTCTGTGTTGTCCAGGGATGGTACATATGGAACAAGATGCTTCTTGGGAGGGCATTCCAAGGTGGAAACTGTGGGGTACATGGCCACAAGACCTACAGAGAAAAATGGTAAGTTTGGGCCTGCCAGTTTGAAATGGTATTCAATCTTCTCAAAGAATTAGAGAAGGGTTGCAGAAGCTGGAGCTGTAAACAAATCAAAGTTGTCTGACATAAAGAGGAAAAAGATGGGATCTAAAAAAAGGTTTTTTAGTTATGAGGATAGAGTGGCATACTCGTTATAAGCCCATGGTGCTGCAAGTGATGAGATTAGTTTTGCTGAATAAAACCAGTGGGCTCTTATCATCTGCCTTGTTTTGTATGTCAAGTAAAAGAATAGGCTTTTGTGTAAGCAGAATATCATTTTTTGCTACCTACGACAAAAGCAGAGCAAAAATGGGCTGAAAAGGAGATAGTCTATAAAAAAATATTCAGAAATCAGCTGCTGAGGGAATAGAAAAGCTTACAGAGAATGTGAAATTCTTGTAATAATCACATTTCAGCACAGATGGGCAGGAAAGGCCAGTCTAGGCGTGTAACACTTTTAGGGCTTCAGGTACCGGAGTTTTCTGCCGCTGACCCCTGCCTTGCTTTTCTAAATCTCCTCTTGTGCCAGCTCGTGAGAAAGAGTTGTAAGGGCATACCAATTAGGGTGATTGTTTTTATCCACCTTTTTTCTATGTTGCTGCTGTTTGGTGCTGTTTTGAGCCTGCCAGTTCTTAGAAGTCAAGGTCAGAAGAAAATCAAGCAACATGAACGAAGCGTTCATTAAAGCTACCTCTTCAAGGCATACATGCAGGCTGTGAGACTTTTTTCTTGCACTAGCAGGTGCTGCTTAGTTTCTTATATCTCTGAGAGTCTGGTGGCCAAGATGAATGGAGGAAAATAGCCACGCTGCTTAAGGAAAAGCATTGCCACATTATCATTCCTCTTGAGCAGCTTTGAAGATGTATCCCACTCTGATAAAAAAGCAGGAAGTTATAAAAAGGTTGCATGCCTTCTTCTGGAAGAAAGCTTTATTTAGATTCTTGTACTCTGTGGCAAAGTCGTAAGTGCAATTATGACACATACATCAATCAAATTCAGGCTAGACTTAGATCAGCAAAAGTGGATGGAAAAACAAAGCTGCTTACAGTGGAGCCAGTGCACTCCTTTGGCAGCAGGTATTCCGTGCTAAATGTTGGACTTGCCATTGGCTGAGCTGAAGAGAAGCTGGAGGGTGCCTGGAGGTAGCACTGAGAGAGAGGCAGAGATGTCTCTGGGAGGTCTCCTTCCCTGCTTACGTTCATTACAAAGACTTTAACGAGTCTCAGGGTGACCCATCAGTTACTGCTCTAGGAGAAAGCTAATGGAAGATTTGACCATGAGTTTGAATTCACTAAGAGCCAAGTGCATTTTGTCCTTAAGGATTTTCAGCTGATCTTCAACATTTATTTAGTATTGAGGTTGTTCAGGTTGCAGAATTCTTTGAAGGTGCAAGCACTGTCTCAAAGATACTTTCAGGAAAGATTATTCGAAGGAATTCGAAGGAAGGACACAGGGACCATTGGCTTCAACCTGTAACGTTTCCTAGCTGTTGTTCTGTTTCACACTGGTGTGGGTGAGATGCTAATAGGGCTTTAGAATCTTGCGGTTCTCTACTCTGTATCTCTGTTACCTCTACAAAACTGGCTAGAGACTCTTTCAGAAAGAAAATGGAACTGAAAGAGTGGCGGGGAAAAAAGCTCAGACAAAAACTAGCATCTCTGTGCTTGGATCCCAAATTGTGCATTTAATAGCAACTTAGGCTGTTCTTTACTCTCAATCTCAAGTCCAGGGAAAGTCCAAACAAGTCAACAGTGATACATTTTCCTTTTGCAGAGGGATGAACAAATGGCAGCCCCACAGTGATCAGTGTGCTGAGTTCTTGGTGCTGGTCAGGCTGTACAAGACTGTAGGAGATGCAACAAAGGGGACAGGTGAAGGCGCTGGCAATTGGGTCCTCTGTTGCAAACAAAGAATCAGCAGCAGCTGCTTGGTATACAGGAGGACACAGCTGAGATGGACTCTGTGGCCTTGAGCTGAGGATTGCTGGTGTGTGCAGTGCAAATATCGGAGCTGCTGGCACGGCAGCAGCAGCGAGGTCAGGCTCTCGTCTTCCAAAGCACACAAGAAAAAGGAAAAGGAAGATGATCACATAAATCACTGCTGTTGGGGGAACAGCTCTCTGAATTGGGTCTTGACAGTGCAGCTGCTTTTCGTTAGTTTGTGGGGTAGTACTGGTGATAAAGGACTAATAGAGATGGATGAAAATAATTAGGTGGTGTGAAAGAGGGGATGAGAAGAAATGAAAATGAAATGAAATAGGAAATGAAAAGGAATGGCAGGTGGGAGGAAGAAATTGCATATCCCCCCTCAGCAATATTTTAGGTTATGGGTAGTTTACTTCAAATCTAGGTGGGCCTCTGGCTCTCATTTCTAACTGAATCAAGGACAGCTATCTGACAAAGAAAGCAGATGAGAAATAATTGGAAGCAAGTCAGTAACCTGATGCTCCAACATGTGCATTGTTTCTGGTCATATGAATTTGATGGCATTGCTGCATGGTGGCAAAACAAAAGTAAACTGACAGTGAGAGCTGGATGAGAAGAAGCCATACTCAGGATTGAGGTATGGGAAAGGCCTCTGTTCTCCAGAATTAGGAGGACTTGTCAAGCAACAATAATGTTCTTCTTTTTTTTTCCCTTCCAAAGATGTTCCAACAGGTGAATATTTTTAAAATTACTGATGCTTTTTCCATGCCTTAGTTACTGTGTATAGTACTGTCTCCTGCAGTAGTGATGCTCTCATTTTTTCAGTTGAATACAAGTTCTTTGTGTTTCCTGCTGGCTGGTTCAGGCACCTTCTGATGCCAGGGAATGTGTGCTTTTTTTGGCTCCAAGTCATCAGCACTTACATGAAAGTTATTCTATCAGCTGAGCATTTCTGAAGAATGGTGACCCTCCAAAAACAGGGCTTCTGGCTACGCTTGGGTACTTACAAACCAAGAGTGCTGAGCAAAACCAGATTCTGTGCCTTTTTTCATCTTTACTCTGATCTGAGATGGCTCAGAGCAACTTCTGTTCAGGAGCAGTACGGACAAAGCAGGATGGGACTGTCAGCATCCCCATGGTAGCAGATGTTGGACCAGGTATAGTGGTGGTCTTTCATGCATCAGTGGTTTGGAAATCTCATTTGAAGAGAGATGAAAAAGCTTTACCCAGATGATGCTTGCACATTGTTGTCCACACTTTGCTGCAGGCATCCTGATTCTGCTCCCTGTGACCCAAGCTGGAAGGCAGGGCCTGCTGTCAGTGCAGTCACACTGATGTGACCCTTAGATGAACCGTCTGTGGTGCTGACCCAGAATCTGGGAGTCCTCAATTCTGCTGCTGGCTCTGCAAGTTAGTGTAACTTGGGCAGGTCTCAAGTCTTCTGAATCTCAGTTCCCTAGCTGCAGAGGATGCAGTTGCTTTTCCTCAGAGTGACATAGTTTTATAGAGTATAAATATTTGCAGTTAAGTGTTTTGACTGTGTGAGTATTTCAGACAAGAAACCGTAAATATGTGTCAGGACTATGATCTGAATTCAACTAGAAAAAGTGTTGACAGCCTTAAACCAACTGCCCTGCACGCACCTCCCCTTCTGTCTACCTGAAAGATCATTTGTGGAATGTATTTCTATCTTTCTCTTTTTAAAAAAAAAAAAAAAAAAAAAAAGCAGAATACCAAGCAAAGAAGCATGACCCATTTCTTTTTAGGCAAGCTCTAAGCCCTGAGTGCTGGGATGTGAGTGAGGCAGTGATACAAAGGAAGCTCATATTAGGACACAGCATTCATCCTGCCACTAAAAAGAGACAAAGACTGCCACCTTCAGATGAAATGGATATGCTTTCCAAGCCAAGGTAGCTTCATCTTCTCCACAGCTTCTCTACCATCTGTAATTATATTTAGACCATACAGTGAATCAGAAAAGTACTGCTTTACTCTGACAAAGTAACCATGAGAAATGCAATAGCAGTGGCGAGTGAGGAGAGCTCAAAACATAACAGATCATTTCAGAATAGGAAAATATACAAGCAATTCACCTCTGAAAGTATCTGCACGCTCTGTTAATGGTCGATCAATAGGTCTGATAGGAACATCGCTCATTGTAAACTGCATCAGTCACCTTCAGTATTTTTTTCACGGGTCTTTCTGTGTGTAATGCTGGGTTTTGGTGCACATCATCCTGTTCAAAGTCATTGGCCATAGCATCGGACTTTCTCCACGGAACATTTTTCTTTAAATATAGCATGAAGCACATTCAAAGCAATATCAAATCATACCACACTGAGCTCTTTATTACTCGAGACTTTTGGACAGAAACATGTAATCTAGATTTTCTGAATCAATAGGCAGATGATAACTTCTTTGTTTTTTCAGTATTTTTTTCAGCTGGTACGCTTTGGATTTAAATAACTTTGTTTCACGCATCTGAAGGAGAAACACTGATATAACTAAGTTCATCTTTGAGACATTTACAAATATTTGATTTTTTTTTTTTATCCCTGTCATCCCTCTGTCTCATCTTGTGCCAGAAACAAGGAACTTGAACATTCTCTTCCTTGAAGTAAATATCCTTTCACATTGTGCAGGCTCGCGTGCACAAAGATGGAGGACCCTTTCACTCCACCACTGAAACACATGGGGCTGCCTAGGTGAAAAGACAGCTCTGACATCTTCCCTCCATACACTGCGTTGCTGCTCATATCACTGGAATACACGATCATCATGACTTCAGGCTGGTTGGATATTTTTATTTTTGTTTACAGTTTGGTTCACTGAAACAATGACGGTTAGCTGCATCCAGCTCTTAATTTGACTTCATCTTTTATTAGCCGTTATTTTTGCAAAGATCTTAATTCCCCTTTAAAACATTTTAATTAAAACAATTAAAAGCAGTTTCTGAGTGCTGCACTTCATGAGCAGATTTTGCAGAAACTTCAAAGAGACGCAGATGTTGACGGAATTTGGTGTGGTGATATTTGAGGCTGCCCACTGGCAAAGAAAGGATTCATAAACATCTTTAAGAAACTTTGCTGTGGAAATGACAACATTTCCTTCTTATATTTTAGCAAGTCTAATATGTCCCAGTTTTAACAGGCATATTTTGTAGACATGGCCGTAAGCGTTGTTATCTGCTCACATTCTGAGCCACGTCAGGTGCGCTGCTGTGGAGTAAATGCTGCTCAGTAGTGATACCTTGGAATTTGGGAAAGGGTGCAAGAGGCCACGGGCTAGTTTGTTGTGTGTGAGGCAGGTGTTAGAGCATCCCTAGATTGGGAATAAGGACACTCAGGTTCAATTTCTGCTGCTTTCCACAGCCTGCCAATGGGATTTTGAATGGCCATTTAGCTCTGTGTGCCTCTGATCCCACTGGTAAAGGGATGGTGTCTTTTTTTCTGGATTTTAATCTCCTCTGATCTTGGTAGCAAGGTCTACTACTTAGTGCATCAAGTGTTTCCTTGCTCTAGAGAGTCTTGGGTGTTTTTTAAGGTGCAGTTTTAGTAAAAATGAGGAATGCTAAGGATTTATTTGAGGGAAGTTTCTTCTTATTTGTGCCAGTTAGGCTTGGAGTTGGTGTGATGAGCTCATTTTGGGAACACATCTGTCTGTGGGTAGTGGGGCATGCAGCAGTCCCTGCCAAACTCAGAGGATTGGCCTAGGGACCCATGTCCATGGTAGGCCATGTCTAGAACAGCCTAAAGCACAGGGATCTTCTGTGGTTTAGGCAGATACCTTGGCAAGACATGCACAGCCTGCCCAGCTGGGCCACCAGTGGGGCTGCCTGTGAGGCTTGTGCTCCTATTTAGTGTTTCTGTGCAAAGAAAAAAATCTTTTCCTGGACCTTCCCATTCTGGTCCGTTTTTAAAAGGGAAATAATAGAACTGCTTGGAAGAGGTGCCTCCATTTCTGCTGTGAGCATCAGGCAGAGACCAGCATGGGAAGCCTGCATGGAGTTTTGCGTGACATGTCATGTAGCTGCTTTAATACGCAGTGTAATTACAGTGACAAATTTCTGCTTCTTGGAACATCAGGGACTGAAGTGGTTGCCCCGAAGGAGAAAGAAAGTTAGTGGGAGAATTTTGGCCAACTCTGGGTTGGGAAGTACAGCGCTTCCTTTGCATTGGATTAGAAGTGATAAGCGTGGCCAAAGGGGTCCTGTGAGAGACAGGTAAGCAGGGTGAAAGGAAATTGGAAATGTTAAAGAAATGAACCTGGACTGGATAAAGTGAGTTCTACGCTTCTAAATTCCACTTTGATTTGGTAGCATCAGGTGTGCTGAAGGGTGGGCTGTGCAGACTTATGCATGACAGCAGGATGCCTTCCACATGAATAACCCCCTGAAACTAACTGAACTGCTCACAAAAGTGCCTGGCAATGTGATCTAGGCTCGCACGTTTGAGCCCTCAGATTTGATCTTTCCTCAGCAACAGAAGGGCCAGGCTGAACAGTGAACAGCAATAGCAGAGCTAGAAATGTGAACTCAGACCATTCACTGCTGGGAGGTAAACGACTCTGCGGACACATCCTTGCTGAAGAGCATCTCATCTCAGCCCAACTGCAAATTGGCTCATAAGAAAAGAAACCATATGCAAAAGCCCTCTCCCATGTTAGTCTAGAAAGAAGGAGCTTTGTTGTTGTTTCAAAGAATTAGTGAGCCAACAACGCAAAGCTTTGGGGTTGGTTACTGGGACTTTACTGTAGTCTCTATGAGCTATACAAAGTCTGAAGACGTTGTACATACAGTACATCTTTAATAAGAAGGGAGCTCACAGTCTACCAAACTCTGCCAAATAAACTTAATACATACTGTACTTCACTCAGCAGTTGTCCATTTCTTCTCCACGGAATATCTAACAGCTCTAAAAATATTTTCTTGGAAGAGGATAGAATTATCATTGTTATATATCAATTGAGTACCGAGTATGGTTATGAAGCAAAGCCAGCATGCTCGTATTGCACAAGGGGAAAAGCCTCCAGAACACAAAGTGAAACAATGAAATGCCCTCAAAATTCTGCCGAAGGGAACGGGAAGCTCTGGGTGCCATATCAGTAGGATCCATGTAACTCTTAGGCGTCCTTGTACTGCAGCAGGTTTGCTTTGCCTCTTCACTGCCACATTTCTCTCTGAAACAGGTAGGGATCTTCCAGACCATACAATAAAGAAAAAAAATTACAGCAGCTGCAGCAAAGTGTGGTACTATTTAATTTCTTGAAGAGTGAGGCTTTTATTTCAAAATATCATATATTAATATATATATATTTCTATATATATATACTTTAAATGGTATAAAGTAAATTGTAGATCCAAACTTATACTGTTGTTTGTACTTTGTATCTCAGAAACTTTACCAAAGGAACCATTTTTCTTCATTTTTCTTTTCAGCTGTCAAAAGCCAGGGGCGTTATTTCCGCAGAATACTCTCTTTCACACAGTAAAGCCACTGTTGTTATCTGGTAAACAGTCAGAGTGCAAATAAGAAATCCATTTGGCTTGTAAATGCTGAGATGGTTTTTAACTTTCGATACTTTGTCCTCATAAATCAGCTGGGCTTTCACTGCCTCCATGCAGGCTCTGTTAGGTCCTCGGGTGGATCTGCAGGATGAAAGTGTGAGAGTCAGTTATGTTAAAAATGTTAAGGAAGGGAAGAAAGAGGAAGCTAGGCTTTTTGGCACGTTGCCCTGCTCATTGTATAGCTGAGCTCAAGTCTCAGTTTTATGTTTTGTGTCAGTCTGGGCATGAATTGAAAAGCCTTCCACCTTTCCCTAGCTCCTGCTAGGCAAGGACATGTGGATGGGTCCAGCAGCCCACTTGTGGGGGCTGGGTATGAGAGAGAACCCATAACAGACTGGGAGGTCTGACTGAGTTCGTCTGCTCACTTCAGGTGAATTAACACCACCTGCATAGCACAACAGACCATGAAACCATCTCCCTCCATGGCAAAGGCTGCAAGTGAGCTAAGTTGTAGTCTCACTACAGCTTGAAGAAGACAACCTACCAGAAGCAAAATACAGCTCTCCTGAGGAGAGGCTTCTGTTTCATACATCTAGATGGATGGCAGAAGGGGGTCCAACACTTTGCTAGACGATTCGGTCATCAAGGAAAAGCCAGGTGACTCAAATATGAGCTGGACTGGGCATTAAATCAGGGCTAAAAGTTGTTAGCTGAGCACCAGCCGATATGATGAAATGACACAGTAAGTCTCATGGCAAGAGATGTTTGCTATTTTGTGCCCTACTGCTTTGAACTGACCTTTAATTACATAGACTTTTATGGCAAAAATAGAGGGGTTTCTTCTTTCTTTTCCTTAAAGAAAAATGCAGTGTGAAAATCATCTGATATTAACCTAGTTGGACAACTTAGGAAAAAAAAAAAAAGGCAAAACAAAACCATTGTTTCATTTCCCATTTCTTTTCCTCCCCTGCTGCCTTTCTGTGCTCTCCCGGTTTGCTGCTGACAAGTAGCCTTCTGGATTTTCTTTCCCAGGGATGCATACATCCCTGTCCTGTCATACCCTGCTAAATGGATGCGCGTGGTTGGTGAAGGAGCAGGGAGTGCCAAGGGGCCACCTGCACTTCAGGTGCCATTTGCTGCAGCATGAGATGAGCCATGACTGCTCTGAAACATGCTGTTCAGGTCACTGTAAAAACGACCTGCATTTCTCCAATGGCAAAACGTGTGCTGTAAACCAGTGGGCTGCAATGGAGGGTGCAGGCTGTGAAGCTAGAGAGCTGCTCCAAGCTGAGCTGCTGTGCCAGTTCCCAAGTGCTGAAGGCTTCAATTTCCATTCTCCACGGTATCAGCAGAAAAACAGCTTGTTGAAGTACTCAGAGGGCTCCTATGTGAATGCCAGGTGCTGTTAGTGTGGATTACTGAAGAGCATTTGGCAGCACGCATAGGATGGGCACAAAGCCCTGGGAGGAGCACCGTGTTCCTCAGGGGCCCTGCGAAGTGCTGCCCTGAAGGTCATGCGTAGACAGCAGCCTGAGGCTGGGTTTTTGTGGTTTTGTTTATCAACAAGTCTGGTTCTCAGTGGTGGTTACTGTGTGCTTGGTGCACCATCTCCCAATGCCAAGTCTGAGATCGTGTGTTCCTGTCCCCCCGGTTCTGGCTGCTCTCCTGAAATGTCATGGTATAATCTCCAACCAGGTCCTGGTACTGCTCAAAAAAAAAAAAAAAAAAAAAAAAAAAAAAAAAAAAAAAAGCCAACCCCCTGAAAAAACAATTCCTAAAAAAAACAAACAACTCCAATCTTTCAAAGAAAGCCTGGAAATTTACATTCTTAAAAAAAAAAAAATAATTACAAAAAAATAGGAGTGAATAGGGATTCAAAAAGGGTTGAAACTGGTCCAAAAATTGAATTACAAAATGATTTCTTTCCAGTGTTTGTCACCTGCTCTGACTATCAATAGAAAACAGATCAATTTACAGAGGCTGTGAGCTTTATATCTTTGGCTTTAACAACTTAATTAGTGAGCTGTATTAAAGGACTAAGCCCTGGAATAAATGCATGAAAAAGAAGGGGTGGAGGCCATGCTGGCAAAGTCTTCACTGGGTCTGCTGTCCACCTTCTAACACTAATTAGACATTAATCACTCCTGAGAACCAACCATGAAGTAATACACTGTAAAACTGCACACGCTGTATGTTTATGCATATATATATATATATACACACATACATGCTTATATGTGATACACTGCAGGCCTTGAAGATAATATAAATAGGTTTTTTAATACTGTGAGTCATAAACCTGAATGTTTCCCTTGTCAGGACAGCAGCAGCCTAACATAAATGTATTTTGTGTAAGGAAAAGCCTTCATTAAAATAGTTTACAGCCTGTGGTGACTTGCTCTAGCTTTCTTGGCTAATCACCACAGATATATCTAGGATGTTGAGTGATTTGTGTTGCTGCTTCTGCTTTCTTAGCCTCCTTAACTACATAAATTAGACACACGTGGCCCAATCTTGCAGCCCAGATTGGGGTCAATACAGATTATAGTGTAATCTCTTTCTCTGATGCCATCTGAAATGACAAAACAAAGAAAAAAATGCCTGTTTCAGGATCTGATTGCTTCTATTAGTTTATATTTATGTTGCTAGACTTGACAGAGAAGTACAGACTCAAGCGAAGTTTCAGGGATTATAGAGTAGGGTTTTTGCTTGGAAACTGCAAGAGACAGTTGCTAAACTCATCATGTCATGTTGCCTTTGTCAGATGGGCTCTGTAATGATACTTTAAAGCAACAAAGCAAAATTCTACTGGAAGCAGTACCATAAGGTACTCCCCTCACAAGCTAATTAAAATAACTCCTGTGGGTAAATGACAGAAATATTTCTTCAGTTATGAGCACTCACTCTGTAAGTATTTAATTTAAATGAAATACAATAATGCATACTGAATAGATTGGACCATACATCTGCATATTAATGAAGCTGCTCAATTTCTAGCAATGTCTTCTAGATGCAGACTTGCCTAAAACGAGTTTATACGATGATGGTTGGGAGAGTTAAGGGTAGGATAAGTTCACAGAACCTAAATTATATAACTTGCAGAGAGACTGCAGAGCTACTATATTATTGTAATTTAAATAGAAAAGTACAACATCATAGTTCTTCGTATTGTTCATTACTTCTTTAATATTCCTTTTTTCCATTTTAAATTCCTAATTTAGAGAGAAAGCTGTTGTCTCACTGAAAAGGTCATATAGCGGTTTGTTAGGTTTTTGGTTGTAAGTACATAAAGAAAAGCATAATTTTAAGTGGTGGTGAAACTACCCATGCCAGGAAAAGATGAAGCTGCTATACAAGTCATTCTTCCTGGGATAAATCATACAGAGGGGAAGAAAAGAATTCAGGAGTTGTGCTGATCAGTTGGGGTAAGATCTCCTTCAGTAAGAGGCATGGAAAACATTAAAAATGACCAGAGCTTGGATCACAGGAAAAGGGAGAAGCCAGAATATGATAACTCCAAACCTTCTGTGAGGTAGAATCCAGGTATGAGCATGCTGTGCTTTTTCATAGAAAGGAAAAAATATTGAATATTTTGCTTCTTCCACTGAACAGTTTTCAGAAGGTATTTTTCACTTCACTGAGAATCAAGATGTATTCATTCATAAAAAATATGTTTTGAGTTGACAACTGCGTAAAAAAATTCAATCGTGGTATGAAAACAATCTAATTAAAATTGTTGAATACAGGTATAGTTGTCAGCTCGATGAAAATATTTGTGAAATATTTGGTCAATGTAAAAATATATACTTTTGAAAATGACTTTTTTTCTTCCCCCCCAAAGGTAGTTTCATAAGGGGAGAAGCTTAGCCAGCTCACGTTCTACCTTCTCTCTCTGCATGTGTATCTCACTAAGCTGTAGCCAGAAGCACTGGCTGGCCTGGGAGGTGTGCAGCAATCTTTGGGACATTTACAGCCGACATAATGCTGGAAATGATGTAGGTAAGCTACCATTGTTGACTCCCATTGCTATTAAAAACTCATAGCTATGGACAGAAAGACAACTTACTCTCGTGGTCTTGATTTTATTGCCAGTTGCACACATCCATCCAGAGTTATCAGGCAGCGTCTTACATTCCTCTCCTTCTAGGCAGGGCTCCATCTCACACCACCATTTCCCAATCACTATTGAAGCTAAAGGAGGAAAGACAAAGTCCACAGTTAAGTTGTAATGAAAAAAATAGTAAATAATATCTCAAGAAGCCAACACTATTTAAGACATGTAAACCTTTCATCTGAAGTTTAGTTGCAAGGAATTTACATTTGTACTAGCTTTTCATCAAATATTATCCATCCAAAACAGTGCACTGCTTGCCATAGCTTTCTTATACATGAGATATAGTCTACTTGCTGTAGATGCCGTGTCTGCTGGGGGTGCTGTGATGGCACTAGTACTGTTTCAGAGCAAAGAACCATCCACCCTAAAAGTCCTTCACTCTAAGCAGCCAATCTGGTCTTTATGAATGCGTAAGTAGAAAGAGTTGAAATAAACTTTCCCAGAATATTCTACAGGTCTTCAGGACTTGTGGTTTGAGGAACTCCAAAATCAGTGGTATCTGCTTTGCCTTGAGTACCTACAGCTGGCTTTTTCTCCCCCCACACCTGTGCCTAATTGTTTAAATCCATGTAGCCTTTTAACTTCTACAGTATCCTGCTGTAGGGAGTGCTACAACTCAACTGGAAATGGAAGGTAAGTTAATTCTGAATTACAGAAGTTCTTTTTGTTGAAACGTGACTATGAATTGTATAGAAACCATATTATCTGTAGCAGTTGCTTCTAATTTCCAAATGTTTAACGTTCTAAATAACTGTAGAGTTTGAGTCTTGTTGTTTGAATTTAATTGGCACGTATGTTTACAACCTTGAGGGTATCTTAATGAAGTTTTTTTTTTTTTTGCTTGGGAATTGGTATCTGTCTATAACCTTAGCTCTATCTTAATGACAACTTTTGTCTGGGGATTTTGATAAACTTTGGCTGATGTTGCAAATTGCAGCTTGTTGAGGATTGAGTTGCTCTGTCTGTGGCTTGTTTTCCTGGGCAAGAATTAATTTCTTGGTTGCAATCCTGAAGCCAAACTGTTAAGGCTTCTCCTACACTCAGATAGAGGCTTAACTCTTTCCTACCTTCCCTCATAACTTCTTCAAGCCCGTAAAATACCTTTGATGCAGTAGAGTGACTTGTGTCACAGCTTTCAGCCTTGGAAAATGCCCTTTTGTGCATGCATTGATTTAAGCCTATCTCAGAGTTCATAATTAAATTATTGATTTATTTTTTATCTAGTAGAGATCTGTTTATGCTTACAAAGTCTAAAGGAAACACCCAAAGACACGTGCCACTCGTTATGTCTATTCCCTTAATTTACACGTACATAAACGAAGCTGTAGGAGAGCTTTGTCCACAAGCTGAATAGCTGTCCCATTAAGAACACATTTTTCACACACTGAATTTACTCAAAACCCAGGGAGTAAACATCTTGGTGTGGAAAGCTCCTTTGGTCTCAAAGAAGAGGTCAGCAAGTTGGAACAAATGAGTTAAGTTCTCCATTTCCTCTCTCCTACTTTTTCTCACAGCTTCTGCCTCATTTATATTGTGCAATATACCATTTCTCCACATGTACAGCACACACAAAAGCCTTTACACCTGTGCTTGCAAGGCAGTATAATTATGCTATTCACACATTGCTTTCTGAAAGGTATCATTAATGCTGCTAACAGTGGAGAAAAGAGATCTCTCTTTGCTCTGTGTGAACAGGCGCACGGAGGTGAATCTGCACTCTAATAATACATTGTGCAGTGGGCAAACTGTATCCTGCTAAATACTGCCCTTCACAGCAAGCATCTGAGCGGAGCATCCTCGGAGTGCATGAGGAGAATCTGATGACATGGAATCAAAAACGATGATCGTATTTATTTGTTAGTGTTAATGCTGTAGCATTAACTAACCATGGAGAAGGTCCCTAAGATGCTAGGTGCTAAAATTCACAACACGAAATGCCCCAGCACAGGGAGCTTGCAGTGTAAGATGGTGATATGAATTAACACAGGCTAAGGGAAGCATGGGAAAGCAATGCAGTTCATTGCAATTAAAATGGTCTAACTACTCACCGATGTTGTTCCTCAATACAGACCAACTATTTGGGTATTGACCCCCCAGAAAAGTCAAACACAAAGTGAATGCTGAATTGCAATGTCAACTCTTATATCTAACAGCGTGCAGGTTTTAGTGTATGCATTCATTCTTTTGTGATCCCAGTGCAATTACAGTCACCAGTAGCCCTCACTCCTGGTCCTTAAGCAGCACAGCTGGGCTGGGGAAATGTTTTTTTTTTTGTAAAGGGGAAACTAAGGTCATTTGCAGATGAAAAGCACCTCTAAAGTATAGGTGGGCACAGTCTTTCTAAGTCTGAAGCACTACAAAGCTCACTGCTGTCTTGTCCTCAGCCCCATGCTGTGGCAGGGGCATCCAGAGCCCGATGAAAATTATTTCCTTTGAGTCTCATGTTTATAGGTTTTCACTTCTATTACAAGCCTTTGAATCTCTAGGACCAGCTATCTTTCCTGGGCACTGCTGATCCTTTGAGGTCTGCTCAATTTGAAAGTTTTACACCTGCAGGTCTGTTCAAAGGAGAAAGCAAAAGCTTCAAAACGAAGCACAGTTGGCTGTGTTTGAGCTTAAGTACGCTTGTATAGGGAAAGGGATAAAAAAAACCAAAATTCTCTCCGGAGACCACAATCCAGATTCACTCTGTCTAGGTGATGTCGCTTTGACGTGTGCTGAGGCAGATGCGTGAGAGAGAATGTTGAAATTAAGGTGCTTTCCCTTGGGATGGTTTACATTGGAGATCTCCGGGATCACGAGGAACCTGAGCTCCTCTCTGACCCGTGGTGCTAATGCCGGGTGAGAACTACAGGCTCCCCATAGTCACCGCTGTGAGTGCTCACATCATGCAGAGTTAGACGCCTGTAACATTTTGGAGCGGCTTTCATTGTGTTCTCTCTCTCTCTGTCTGAGGAATACATGAAGTGGAGATTTTTTTTTTTTTTTTTGTGCAAGGCTGATTTGACTGAGACAGATACCCTCAGCCACAGGGAGGTAAAGGGGATGTGATATAAAAGAGGCTTGACGGCTCCTGCTTCGTTTGTGATATTTTTCCCCAGCTCCTGCTAGCGTAAATAAGGGATTGCTTCTATCTGAGTTCTTTTCAATAAAATGCATCTTTTATGAGAATATTAAACTCTAAGCACATAACTAATGGAGCTGGGGAGAAAAGTAACTTTCTTCAAAAAAATTTTTTTTCCATTTCAATTCACACTGGACTTTTTTTTTTTTTACCACCTTTGTTTGTAAAGCTATAGATTTTTTTTTTCTTTTTTTTTGAGCAAAACTTTGGATGGCTTTAGTCTGCATGAATTAGACAAAAAGCACTTGCTTGAAATGTCATTTTCTTATCATGTGTACCATCAGAGAAATAAAACAACAGATAAGAGATCTGATAATCAGACTGTATATAGGGAAAGAGCAAGATCGTTTGTTTGTTAGTATTTACACAACGCTATTGCATTTCCAAATGCATTCATTCCCAAACACAGCACCCAAAGCCCTAGATGGCTGTAACTTCAAGTTTAGATTGAACTCAGTGGGCTTCAGCATGCAAAGTTCATGAGATCCTTTGTGGGATGCTAAAGGGCCATGACTGGTTTTTGTCTTTTCGTGCACTATCTGGAGCACAAAGGTTGGATGCATGAAGAGAGCTGGCTGGGGATATTTTCCCCTTGAATTTCAGAGACAAATCATTCTACTACAGCAGTACAATAGAAATGCACTTGCATTCCCTCAAACACCTAGGTCTAAACAGGGATCAAATCAACAGGGAGCTATTAGATGTTCAATCACCTTCCTCTTGATTCAAATGATATTTAGGAAAAAAATGAATACACAACGCATTTGAGTAAAACTTCCTTGCTTGCTGGAACTCCCAAACTTGTTTTCACCTTTTCCAGTCTTCAAATTCTTGCATTAAACTGCAGCTGCTGAGCCCTTCAAAGCAGTGACCAGCTGCTCTCTTACAGGGGATAGCAGGGCTGGAGGAGGTCTGGGAGAAAATGTGCATATACAGCCCAGAAACTTGCAGGCATTTGACTTGTGTCATGCTTTTTGCTCCAGTGTGTATACAAAATGCAAGTCTTTTCTTGGTGGATGCAACGCTGCTTTAACTTTTTTACATCTGTATTTAGGAAATGGTTTTAACGATACGACAAAGCATATATAACAATGAGGATAAAGATGTATTTAACAAGATAACAATATGACAGTACAGAGTCATATGTAACTTAAATTCATGTTTATGGAACACTCTGAAGTATGGAAACAGAGCAAAGTCTCATCATGCATTTTTCAACAGTTCGGAAGGAACACGCTATGTATGAAAGCGTTCCAAGATTACTTCTGCATTTGCCATTAGAAAGCCACAGCAGCTATCTCTTTTTGCCTGTGATAAAGTATACACATTTGGGTTATTTACAGATAGAATACAAAGGAAGAGAGATATTAGATTGTGCTTCCTCCTGATCATAGGTATCCAAGGAATAATGAACAGAGATGGTTTGCAGAGCCAGTATGACACTCATTGGGGATGGGAAGGTTTTTACTGTAAGTGTAAAGCTTTCCATTTAATCTAGTTTCCACCAGAGAAGATTGATATAAATAAAATTTAAATAGAGAACACATTTCACAGATGCCAGCAGTGAAAAAGACTTTGTCAGTGTAATGAAAAGATATCAATTTTCTCCACTTTATTCAATAAATAGTGAGTCATTTTCTAAATGGATTAGATTAAAGGAAAGTTCAAACTCCCTGTGAGAGACTCATGCACTGATGGAGACTTTTGGCAATAGATATAGCACTGAGGTAAAATCTTTCAGGCCCTTTTTTTGCCCTTAAAAAAAAAAATCGGATATAAGCTGGAATAGGACTGTTTGTATCTGTACCCTGTGCTCATATGCCTTAGAAAACAAAATCTCAGAGAATTGAATGAGACATAGTTTCTCCTATTTTATTGGGATGTCATGGGGTGCAGAATGAATTACAGGGAAGGGAACACTAGGAGGGTGAAAAAGCTGGAGAGAAAGAACGTGTCATTTGAAGGGTTATGTATTTCATAAACAGAATGAGATACCATTTACTCTGGGAGTTGTAAAGCAGCGGTCTGATAAGTTAAAGAATACAAATACAAAAGTGAAAATTTCAGGTTGAATAATATTGTTTAGGAGAAATACAGGATTTTTCCTACTGGGAGTCCATCAATCTCCTTTAATTCAATCTTACTCAATTTTAGAAGCATCAATCTAATGCTCACCCAGCGTAATACTTGGTAGACTTTGATAACAGACCTCTAATAACACTGGGAAAACTGACATTTCTCCAGTTTTAAAATAGTGCCATCAGTGAGACAAGCATTGTCTCTTATTTCCTAATTACCCTCTTATCTTGTGTAGTTAATTTAATGTTTTAATTGTAGTAAATGTTAAAAAAAAAGAGATAATACATATATTTTTTTCTTTTTAGAACTTCCCAATCTTTGCAGCACTCTCCAGGTTCTTGAACAATGCCTTATTAATTCTCCTCTTTTATAGAGGATTTAAGGTTTTTATGCTTTTCCCTTTCCATCCAGAATTCTTGCTTTTTCATTGTAATGTATTCAGCAGCCAGAGCAGGATATTTTTTAAGGGTGTAATATGTGTCTAAAGAACTCTGTGGGCTGCATTAAAATACACCCATAAAATATGAAAGGGTAGATTAGATGCAGAGAATCCCTGTACAATTTCCATTTAAGATCTGCATAAGCCAGCAAAAATTCAACAGCGGGAGAAGACTCACTAGTGAAAAACACTTACATTGCCATTTTCTAACAGTTGGCATACCGGTAGGTAAATTGGAAAAAATAACATGAGCGTGTTGTATACTTCTCTCACAACAATATGTCTAACAGAGACAGCGTTGGCTAATGGCCTGGGAAGCAGAAACTCCTGAGGCTCCTTTAATCCCAGCTCTGCTTCTGACTTCTTCTGTTACTACAGTTAAATCATCGCCTTGCTGTCCCAGGTTTTCCATCTGTAATATTATTTACTTGAAAAGAAGAGATAGTTTTGCACTGTTTCCTTATGTGTTCCTTTCTATATTTACTGACCTGTTGAGTTTCAACGCTGTATTGCAGCACTTTGGGACCAACCCTTTTTTCTGCATTTGCGCAGTATCTAGAAGAACAGTGTCCCAGGCAGTAATGAGATATTCTAGGCACTATGATAACAAATAATAACATTAAAAGGCTGTGATGTCCGTCTGCTGCCAGGAGGTTTTTAAGCACGTGCATTACTTTCTGCTGAATAGAGACAGTCTGATAAAGAGCAGATTTAGCCAAAATAGCTCAGAGCTTGCAAGGGAATTTCTAGCCCTCGTGCTGCTCAGTCTGGGAGGGTTGGATGCTGCAGCTTTGTCATTTTTTATCTATATCCCTTTCCTCGCACCTTTGGAAACAAATACTGCTTGAACATATGGCCGAGAGACATGTGTAACAGAAGCAGGACCACAGTTTCTCATGGGTGGCACCTTCATGGTAAGTGAATGTGCATCTTCACTTCCACGAGTGCATTAATAATGACAGCACTCAACTCCTCTGAGTACTTAGGAAATGAGTACAGCTGTTCAGAGGGAAAAACTCTTTTGGCAGCTAGGTATAAATACATCCAGGTTGTTAGGAGAACCGTAGGATTTGCACGATGTCTTCTGAATTAAGTAAATCAGAGGTATAGCACCGAACCTTTGGCTTATCAGTCATTGACATAACCCACGGCAAAGGGAGTGGATCATTTCAGAGCAACCTGCTGTCACCAATGAGTGCTAATGAGACTAATGAAAACACAAACTGTTGCATGCAAGGAGCTGGAATATGGGCGTCTGAGGATCCTCTCCCAACCTGCATGAGGAAAAGTGATCTTCTGTAGGTCAGGGAGATCCCTTGTTGCTGGTACCACTAAGTTTGGAACTGAAGCTGTCCCTTGCTGCAGGACAAAGCTGAGAGCAGGCTGATAAAATATTTGTGCTGTTTAGCAATGTTATTTATATCGTATTTGAACTGCTTCTCGATAGCCTGGTGAATGCTTAATCTTATTGTTATATATTTAATGAAATGCCTATGAACTGTAGCATAATTATACATTTTTGGAGAGACAATAGGAAGCTGCTTATAAATATTCACACTTTTCAGATCTGGGTTGAGGACTGGCATGCTGTCAAAGGAGAAAAATGCCTCCCCGCAATGTTAATTTTTCATTTAGTAATAATTAATAGAGCAAATGGATGAGTCAAAATGGAGAGTGAGGAGATCCTAGTTGTGATCTGAAGATGATGGGGATACCTGGGGGTCGGTGGGTGGCTTTGCATTGCTATGCCTCTGGTGGCAGTGGGGCCCCTATGTTACATACATATTGCTGGTGAGTTGTCATGGCTCGGCTTTTGCTGTGGAAATATTTGCTCTCACAGCTGTTAATGCCAGGAAATGGTGGTGTTGAACCAGAGATGTGAGTGCTGTGACTTTGTCCCTTGTGACTGTGGCAGTGAGCACCCAAGAGGAACAGTTATGGCCTGTCTTTGTATTAGAAACCAATGATCCATGGTTAGGGTCTGAACCAACACTTACTGGGGGGGGGGGGGGGAACCAAAAAAAAACAGGGAAAAGGTCCTTCATAACTGTGGGCTTCTGAACCAAATCTGGTGTCTGTAAAACCTGATGTTTGCTCAAATGTGAATTCCCTTTGCCCTGGGAGGTTGGGTTTAGTGAAGTGGAAAGGAAAAGCTGCAAGATGGGGTCCAAAGAGTGAAAGCCTATAATGAAATTTTTGTCTGAATGAAGTGCCAGAAACATAGCTTAGCAGTAAAGCTATGAAAGAACATTGGAAATGAATAAATTAAATTATATAAATGTAATGCATTCATAGGGCACAACAAAACATGTATAATGCATTGGATGGTTATCAGTTATGAAATTAGGATCTGGTGTGCTGCTTGTGTGGTATTCAACTCTACTTGTTTCCACTCTATGTGGAAAATCTTCCACATAGATAAGGAAATAACTTCCATTGAATGTCTAGAAATTAATAACACATAAAACAATTATGCGCTTCTAATCAATGAAAAATTCTTGATTTTTTTTTTAAATGTTGCATACATTTTTCCGGGGAAAAATGATTATTATTTTCTTCTTAATTATATTGTCGCATCAAACCCGGAACCCTAATTTTTCTGTGCTATATCGCCCAGAACCCCTGAACTTTGAAAATGCTAACGTATGTGGCTGGGGGATACAGAATTGCTCTGTAATAGTGAGGGATGTTGCATGGGTACCTGCTGGTGAAGAAGATGTATGAGGATAAGGGAAGTGCCAAAAGGGGAGGGAAAAAAAAAAAAGCATAACGCCCAGATATCATGGGATTAGGGAAAGGGTGATGTTCTTCCTATAATTTGGATTTCAAGGAATTTTTGAAAAAGAAACTGCTGAAAAAAAACAAGTGTGAAGTACATTAAACCATCTTCCACTCTTCTCCTAAAAGGTATCGGAAGAGCTTAACAATCTGAGCTGGAAACTTCCTGAATCAAATCATCCCATAATTTTGAGGTCTTTATAAGAATTGGATGTCCTAAAAGTATCATCATCTGACTGGATCTCACGCTGGGTTGAGAAACGCTGGCAGTTCTAACAATACCTTGATGAGTGTAAATAAATACAGATTTCAGCTATTGCTTTAGTGACTCAGTTGTGCAGTTTTTAGGAGAACCCTTCCCTAAGATCTCATCCTTTCACACAGGTTGACCCTACCCTGTGCAGATGGGGCTGGGGTGTGAGCAGCTGTGTGCTGGCATCAGCATGGCAGCAGGACATGGCTCCCAAGGGCCCTCCTTGTCCTCTCTAGAGCAAGCATCAGTCAGTTTAGTCACGCTTATGTCTGAAACATCCATCAAGCACGTGGCTTTCATATTTCTAATTGCAGGAAAGCTGCTTAACTGGTGATTGGAACTCTTCTCCTGTAATTGAAGTTCATCTGCTCTAGTAGTTTAGGTAACTTGCAATTACTTCTATTGTGAGGAGAAGATAGAGTCCAAATTCCCATCCATGAAGTGGGGGATGCTGTGGTGTAAATAATAGACCTACAGAGCCCTTAGACCTCCCCCGGCCAGCCCTCAGAAGGGCATTGTTTAAAATCTGTATGGAAGAAGCTGTTTTCAAAGGTTACAGTAAATGAGCCAACTGCCACTCCACAAGGTAATTACTCATTTATTAAAAGTGTTGTATTCATGCAAATCTCTTTGTTCTGCGATGTAAGACAAGTCTAATTTTGTATTAAAGATTAAAGGAACATTTGTTTTTTGTAAACAAATCCCTAGCTACTATTACAAATTACATCATGCATAATCTTGACACGATAGATTTGGAGATATTTCAGCTCAACAATGCCAGTGCAATCAGAACAAGAACTATGAGACTGAAGAAAAATTGATGAATTGAGCACACAATACTTTATATCTCATATCATAGTTTAATTACTGCTTCAATATGCTTGAATAAGAGAAGTAACTAAAGTATAAAAACTTACCAGCAAGACAAAAACAGTGCAATTCATGAGTGGATATTAAACTGACCTTAACTGACAAGCTTTTCTTTGAAATTATGTTTTCCTTTGGTGCTCATAATACTTATTTATTCTGAAGCATTTTACAGAGATGAGAACTCTAGGAATGGGGCACTTGAAATTTCATGGCCATAACAGTACTGGCACAGCTCATGTCTTTTTACTTCCATTCAATTTAACTCTAAATGGTATTATTTTAAAAGATTATAATTCACTACCACTTACAATGTTTTTTTTTGTTGTTGTTATTATTATTTTTTTAAACCTTGGAAGAGTCCCTGGATTTCACTTCTAACTCACTCTTTGCTACAAATAATTTATATGATGACCATACTCTGTTTTCCTTGGGGTGAATTTATGCAAGGCTCATTATCTCCTATGTTTGTAATACACAAGATGTGTTCTTGAAGAAATAACCAGAGGGAAGGAGCTGTGAGTCTTGGACTCCAAATACTCCAGGAATCTCGTCCATGCTCTGGTCAGATGATGCTTAGCTATGAAGCCACAAGCTTTGTTGTCATCACCACAAATGCGAGATTAATGTTTTATTTTTCACAAACATCTGTCCTTACTCTACTTGATTTCATTAATGCTCATACCAAATGAATGTAAATGGAGCCTGAGCATGCCCAGCGCCTGTTTTTACAAATCTGAGCGTGAATAGCATAAAATATTTTGCAGAATATCTTCAGCCCTGCCAGCTGCAAAATGTCTGCAAGCAGAAGCCCTCCAAAGACAAACAGCTAAACAAAGATGCTGAGAACTGCCATAGAGACTAACAAACAAAACAGGAATACGTTTTCGGTGAAGTTTTAGAATATTTGTTGTTAATTATTTTTAAGCACTTGAAAACTACTCAAGGTTGAAGTAGTTGGGTTTTCTCTCTAAACAGTCACCTTTGCAAATACTTGTAAGTGAACTGAATAGGAAATATAATTGGCTAGTGAGTCCCCTGACATGGCAGTTAGGTTGCTGCCACTTTTTTTGCTCTCATTTATCCGAGGGGACAGGGAAAATATAAGAAACCTGAACACTGCAAGGGAGTTTATCTACCATACAGTTGTGGGATTGATGTTCTTCCCTGTACTTACAGTATCTGACCTCTCACTCAATCAATTGATCTGTGACTGATTTCTTGCTTCACTTATTCCAGGCTTCTCCTCTATACCTATATCTCCACTTCTGCTCATTAATTCAGTCTCCGCACTAGTGACCTCAAAGTCAAGGCTGAAAAACAATGGCTCCTCCCAGAATTATACACTCACATACTTGATTGTTTGCCACATTTATTATAACCACTCTAAGACTGAAGTGTCTATATTTCCCTTTAAACTTCAGGTGCTGTTCTTTTTTTTTGATGCTACCTGGAGATAATGCTCTTACCCTGGACCTTGTGATGGCTGACAGCTTCTGTGGCAAAGACGTTTCTGCTATCTTCAGAGTTTTGTAATTTAACTTTCAATAAAGGTAGAATATGATAATTTATTGTGAGTGCCTTTTGCGTGGGCTTCCTCAAATATTTATAACCTCATTTAATAATTAATACATGAGTTTTAATAAACTGTTTATATTCACAAAAAGAATGTAATTTTCAGGAAGGACTATTCAGGTGCTAGGAACTACAGATAGTCCACATTAATTAAAAATTATGTGTTGCATCTGAAGTTGATATGACCTTTTTCTAAGTTGTCTATAGTTGCTTTCCTGGGGTGAAAAAGCGCTTCTATTAATCTGGTTAAGCTATGCACTGCACAGACTATTGTAGGAAGAACAAGAGAACAGTTATCTATAAGGCTGGGGACTATCAAGATCAAGGTTTAGCCAAAGAAACAAAACACATTGCATTAATTAAGTATGTCAACATTAAGGTTTTTTTTTTTTTGTTTTTTTTTTTTTTTTGAGTAATTGTGGTTGCAAACTATTCTCAAGAAAGAGAACAAGATCTCAATTCCCTAGGAATATTCTGCCTTTATTACTACATCAGGTCATTATTTATTCAAACTTAATCTATCTAAACCAGCTTGCGACCATCTTAATATAGTTAATAGCAATAAAATCCTATTAACAAAAGCAATTACTTCACAGGAAGCCAAGCGGCTAGGACCTTCCTGGGCTGCCCAGGGAGGAGTAATTTCCTTCTGTCTCTGAAGCCAAGTTGAGCACGTGGCTTTTGTAGGAAAGCTGCAAGGATTTTGGATTCAGACTAGTGCAGGCCAAAGGAGAGCAGCTCTCGCTGTCTCCCATATGTTCCTTTCTGTTACGTTATGGGGATTTAGTTAGACCTGATGCAAGACGCCCACAGGCAGAACTTCCCAGCTAGTGTTGGGCTCTCTCTCTAGTTCTCAGAAGCTAGACTGGGCACGATGCTCGACTTCTGCCCTACCTCTATACAGCACTTGAAAACTATTGCTTCGTTCCATCTACTAGCTGAGGCAGCAATAGCAATTACTTATTGAGGCGTATCCCTTAGTACATGCATGGGAAGAGTCACCTTTTGCCCTTCTATCATTTACCCTCCTCAAGGTCAACTTTAAACTTCCCATGCACTGCCTCAGTGCACACAGGTGAGCACAAATCTCTCCAAAACAGCCACTGCAGATCTGTGAGCTCCCACATAAGCCTGAGTCTTTCTTACTCTGAGTGCCATCCCTTGGAGCTGCCAACTTCCCTCCCTGCTCCAGGCAGAGTGAACTCAAAGTCACAACACAAAGTCAAACACAACAACAACAGGTGGAAAGGAGGCAGAATGGTTTCTCTCCCTTACCCCCCCCCCCCCACCTTTCATATATAAGCACAACAAAAAGCTTCTGTAAGTACCACATTTAGAAAGGTGATCAGAGATAATTCAAACCTCAAACAAATCCACGCTTATCTTGTAACTTCTGCTACCTTAAATCCAAGGGTACCGTGCTCTAGGAACACCTCTTTGCTGCACCAGAGGAAAGCACTAGTAATCTGCAGCTCTAAACCCAGAGAGAACTTTAGCAAATAAACCAAGGTTGATACCAGGGAAGAAGAGGAAAGTATGCAAATTTCACCAGGCACACAATAATTACTAATTCATAGCAGAAAAGATCACAGTATTTCATGCTTATCCCATGTAATTCATTCACAGCAGTATTCATTTTTACTATTAGTTTTAATAGAATAATTACCTCTATGAGGAAGAAAGAAACTACTGTTAGCAGGTCAGGTCCTCAGGTGGTGAAGATATGGTGATTTACGCTAGTTTGATGAGTTTTGTAATCTTCCTTTTTCCTTCCTTTGAAAAGGAATTTGGTAATTGACTAGTTGCCAGACTTACTATGCAGCTAATCTATGCTAAATGAAGCAAAATAAGAAGAAATGGCAGAGCAGAGAAATGCTAATACTTAATTGTAGATTTCACATACGTGCATTTGAATGCTTATGTGTGCACGTGCCCAGAAGATGCACACACACACACACACTCACAGGTGTTGAAACACTTCCCAGTGCCATCCCAAGGCTACCTGGTGGGAGAAACAGCTCCCATAGTGACACACGTTGCTGAATCCTAATGTTACGTGTCCAGATTCAGCTCTGCAAAATGTTAAGCAGTTTGGGATTTCAATAAAATCCTTCCTTGAGATCTTGAGCACAGAGAAGGGTTTAGAAGATGAGCTGTATAAATGACCAACAAAATAAGGAGCAGTCAGCTGTTATCACCTCAAGTGCTCAGAGAGATATGCAAACCACTTAAAAGTTTGCCCGTGGTCACCAGAAACTTTTGATAGAAACACTTTTTTACGTGGAGCTGCTGTTCATGTATTTTCAGCAGCAGCTTAGGCCTTAACCCCCGCCTACTGCTGCCCTAACATCCATCTTGCCTTTTCTCCTGTTTTTCCTAACTTTTTCCCTTCTTGTTCCTTCATTTTCCTGTGTAGGCTCCCAACAGCAGCCCCAGGTCTGCCTCTTCCCCTGCCTGGTGTAGGAGATGACAGCCAGCAGCTCCTGCCTTTGCTTCCCACCTATACCCAGCTCCAGCTGCTCTAATGTGGGTACTTCAGGGTGCTGCATTATATTAAAATGAGTTGCACAGAGAATTACTACTGAGATTAATCGAGCCTGTGGTCCCATCCAGGAGCATATGCCCTCTTGTTGTAATTAAGATAATCCGTTGCTTGAAACAGAAGTTGAAATACGTGCCAATTCTGTCAGTCAGCCATTCTCTCATTGAAGATTTTACCTCTTGGAATAAAAAAAAATTCAAGATAATTCTTTCCTTTCTCTCTGCACAGGTTTCATATTCAACTATTTTATTTCAGGTTTCTGTTTAAATTGAAAACTACCACAGCATTATATGCAAAGAGAAACCAATCTCAGAGGGGAAAAAAAAGAAGAACCAAATTCAGATTAAAAGCTGCCTCTCCACAGATTTTGAAATATGAAAAGCCTGGCTCTGCATGTAAGATTAATGACAGCTCAAATCAGGGAAAGTTTTACCCTAAGTATCCGCTGTTCCAAACGCTGAAACCCTAATTTCATCCGGCCATGCAGCAGGTGCACGCTGCTCCCTTCTTCTCCTGCACTGCACAATGAGGTGAACAACAAAGAGAAATAATACCTATGCTTATAATCAACCCACATCACTTTGTGACAAAAAGGTAATTTCTCTCCCTGCATATCTTTTCTCCTCATTTTTATATGTGGTAATATATTGGCTTTGTTCGCTTCTTATTAAGAAATGCGGATACAGCACCAGTGACAGACACTTGTCTCACATTGTGGCTTACGAACAGAGCTATTCTGGTACTATACAATGTAAGTATTTTTTTTGAAGAATGGACAAAATGAATATTCAGCCAGCGTGCGTGGCTGAATATTGCTCAGTTCACACCAGGGAGCATCCAAGGCTCAGTTCTGCAGTAGGGGCTCACAGGGACATCTCCAGTTCTGCCTCGCGGGGAGCAGCAGGCTGAGCAGAGAAATGGAAGCAAAGCAGTGCCTTCTTTAGTGGCTGCTTCAGGATTTTATATCTTAATAGACATTAATTAGTCAAATAGTATGAGCGTTTGTTCATTTCAAAAGCAGGTAGAAACAGACAAGTTAGGATGGCTTTTGACTACTCCTTTCAGTAGTAATGGGGAGGCTCATGGCACATGACACCATAGTTGTCCACAGCACTTCTTCCACCAGCATTTCAAATAGTTTCCAAGCCCTGCCTCCACATGGTAAAGTCCTGCAACAATGGAAGCAAGAGTGTATTCCCATCCCTGAATCTTCATGGATTGTAAAGGGTGCTCCAGAGGACCCAGGCAGGAAGGGCACCAAATATTTGGGAGAAATATTGGGTTGTATTTATGTCTTCTTTGCTGGAGAGAGAGAAGTGGAAAGTTTCCTTCCACTTTCTGCAGGCAGTGGAATAAAAAGGCACAGATTAATTGTTTGGGAATGGTCGTAACCTTTTATATAGCTATAAAAACAGGTTTCCCTAAGACTAAATAAATTGGACTCAAGAGAGAGCTCTAAAGGCACATGTGTATATTTATTATCACTGTTTGGAAGGAAATTCTTTGAAAGCTAAAGAGCCATATAAATTTATTTTTTAAAGTCATTGTACTTGCTATTAGTTTCAGATGGAGAAAATTTGAGAAAACACTGTGTGGTTTTTAGTGCTTTTTTTTTTTTTTTTTAGAAATTGTAATTCTTAACTTAGACAGTCATTGAGGCCACATCATTTAGGTGGCCAGCTGTGGAATTTAGGAAACACACTGAGAGGGGGGGGAACAAACTACAACCACCATCTTGACAAACAGCTGTGAAATAGATTATACATATACAGTATATATTTATATTATCTGCACCATTTTGCCTCCATTTCAGTACGTTGAAAGAGATGGGCAACAAGGGCACACCTTTGCAGCTTCAACTCCCCTTGTAGGACCACATCAAAAATGTCTGGTTTTGCAGTATGGCTAAACTCCAGCAGCAGCTCAGTAAGATCTTGCTAAATTGTTGTGAAGCAAAGGGAGTCACATCAGCACCACCGAGACACACACACACACACACACACACGATAACCCAAAGGGATTAGGTGTGATCAGTCTCTCAGTGCAGCATGCTGCATTATGTGTTTGTTCTGGAACCACAGAGTAACAGATGGGACTAACGGAAAGAACCATAGATGCATCTTCTGCCATTTTTAAA